>NW_017309413.1:34260-69492 GCF_000935625.1 Nanorana parkeri
GTCTGCTGTGGCCCCAGCTGCAGTGGCAATCTCCCTCTGCCGCCTGTTTGTCACCTGCACCCGGCCGGCCGGACCGCATCCTATGCGGCTGCTGCTCGGTCCTCAAGGGGGTCCTCAGAAGGACACAACGGGCTGCCCTCTACAGAGCTTGATTACAGGGCCGCGTCTGCCTGATCCAGCCAGCCGGATCGCATACCGAGGCGATCCGCGCTGGCTGTACCAGGTAGACGCGGCATGTTAGAGCGCCCCCTGCTGGAGCCTCCCGAGCACCTCCTTGAGGAGCAGCGGCCGCACCATTCACAGAGCCGCGTCGGATGCGGAGGGCGGGCGGCTGGCCGGGTGCAGGTGGCAGCGGCCGTTCGCGATTGCATCAGAGAGGCCCGGGGGGCAATTGCCACTCTGCCCCCCGGCCCAGTCCGCCCCTGTTGGAGACTATCTGTGAATTATCACCAAGTCAGTAGGTTGTTATACTATCTGTACAGATGAGTCTCAGGAAAGTATGTGCACATACTTTTGAGAGTGCACCAGGACACAGCCGCAGGCTCCACTTTGCATTCTCTGTCTTCCTGCAGGGAGAAGAAGGTATCTACAGCACAGTGGAGTGTTTTTTCTCCTTTATTGGTAACAGGAAGGGAGGCTTCCTCTCTCATGTATATTACAGGCGTCTTGTGTATGTTTATGTATACTGTATAATATAGTGATTTATGTTTGTTTGTGTTTATAGTGTGAGTTTTAGCCTTGTGTATATAGCAATGTGGTCAAAATGACAACCATTTCCAACCACAGTGACAAGAAAATGGAAGGAGTAGAATGTACATTTTATGTTGCTTTTCATTGGAGAAACTCCCTTCATTACAAAATTAAATGTTAAAAATCAAACTAAATTTTGAAGGACATGTGTCAAGTCTCTGATGGCATTATCAACCAGTGTATATCCAGCTTAAAGTGACACTAAACTCAGGTGGTAAATATTAAATATGCATTCAAGCACCCCCCTCCCCCGGGGTGGCAGGGAGTAGAGGGGCGGCACAGCCTCTACTCCAAGGGTCTCAAAGTTCCGGAAGTGGCCCGCAAACCGGTACAATTCGGCCCTCAGCTGGCTGTCAAGTCAGGTACATAGTACCTGACTTGTGGGAACAGCTATATGGTCTGCATCTCTGTCAAACAGTCCTGACTGTTCTGAGCTTCAGCTGAAAGGAAGGATTAGTATTGTCTGTACCAGACCTTATTAATCAACCACTGGATCACCAGGGAATGTGCAGGTGATGGGGTCTTTTATTTTATGTGTGGGCGACAGGGGGGATGTATTATTCTGCATTAGTGTGTGTGTGTGTGTGTGTGTGTGTGTGTGTATTAGGTCCCATTCATACCTGTAAGTTTAGGTGTGAGTAAGAATTTCTGTGTCAGGAATTTCTGTTTTCCTGCAGGAGGAATCCCTAAATCTGATGTTTACATGCAGCAGCTGTCACCTGTTCATGATCAGGTGACAGCTGCTGCATGTAAACACCGAAACACTGCATGCAATGGTATGTGATATGATTACACGTGGTTAGGTATCAATCAATCTCCCTGGATGCACGATCAATGCGTCCGGGAGAGTGACTATTTTCTCCCTGCATGTAATCATATCACATACCATTACATGTGGTGTGCAGGCGTTGACATGCAGCATTAAAGCCTTTAATCACCACATAGGTGATAGACATTTAATGGGCTCTATTTAATAGACTGACAAGCTGTCAGTAAGCAAGTGGCTGCCATGAGCAAGTGGCTGCCATGAGCAAGTGGCTGCCATGAGCAGGTCAAACTCAATAAATCCATGAGTTTTACCTGCAGCTCCTCGGTGATTAAAGGCTTTAACGCTGCATGTAAAAGATGCTGATGTTTCCATGCAGCGTTAAAGCTAAACAGTAGAGGGGGGCACTGTCGGATAAAAGCCCCTCTCACTGAAAAGGGGGGAAGGGGTTGGCGGGTAGGGGGGTGCATTGAGGAACCTGACCATGGGGCAGCAGAGAGAGTAAATCTGGCCCTGGTGGGGGTGTGCTTGTCTGTATAGTGCAGGGCTGTATGTGTATCCATTTGTGACCTCCCTGCCTATTCCAAAACTGTTTAATATGTTGTGACATGGTTGGTGCAAACTGACTTATAAGAAGTTTATTCTGTACTCATTGTAAACAGTACCAATATATTACTCAAAGCTTCAAAGACAATGTTTTATCATCCCTACCAGCAGGACATGTAGCAACATTATCATCTTGTCATATAATTACAATATTGCATTTTACCAAAATTAATACAGCCATCTGAGCAGATGGTTAAGGATTTCATAAATAAAAATAGGTGACATTTTCTTGAATGGGACACAATTAAATGTGTTAAATTGTAATTTTAATATATCTTGCTTCTTTTAGTTTGTTTGTTTGTTTGGTTTTTGTTTGTTTTTTCCTTCGTTAATATAGAACTTGAATTTCGGAACTGTTAGCTCACCAGTAAATGGCACACAGTTACTTAGGGTTTAATATAGTATATTTTGTGTTATTTAAGCTGTATATCATTTATATGTCAATAAGCAATTGAAACTTAAATTCACAGTCCCATTAAAGGACATTTATATTATTCTTTGCTTATGTGTGAGATTACTGTAGAATTTGGGGTGGCACCAATATAAACTAGAGCAATCTCTCTATAAATACAGATCACATCACCAGAACACCCTAAGATGTCATGATGACGTCTTAGGGTGTTCTGGTTACGCACTGGGTTTGATATGTGTATATAGGGATGTAACTCACTCATACCAAATGTCACTGTGCTGCTCTGATGAAGGATCCCTGTGTGGTCCCAAAACGTTGACATTTCAATAAATCATTAAGAATGATAAGCATTCCGTGTGTGCTGCTGATTTCGGCTTTTTCCTGCATACATGGTACACATCATCACTCAACATACAACTATGGTCAAGGTGTAATGGTGGGGAAAATGCATAGAATCGCTAACAGACCAGAAGATGATTAATAAAGCAATGGGTGATCAGTATCTGGTGGAATCCACACAAAATGTATTTGTTACATATATTTATATAGCACCAACAATCTACCCATCACTTTACATACTGCACTTTCACATCAGTCCCTGCCCTCAAGGAGTTTGCAATATAAGGTCACTATCTCACTTGGATAAATACTAGGGACAATATAGACAGGAAAAGGTCAACCTACCAGCATGTCTTTAGAATCAAGTTTCAAATTACCCAGAGAGCTCTTTCCAGCATTAAACTCACAGTGGTAATCCTGCTGATCTGGTACATTATGGTAAAAGTTACATTACCCCGTCCTGTAGATTTCCCTCTGCCATACTGCTGCCTTCGCCCAGCAATCTGGGACATCCATATTTCCACTGACAAAAGCTTTGGATCTCTCTACAGTCCTGCTGAGCAGTTGTCATTTGATCCAGAGTGATTGGCTACCATTACAACAAGTGCCCAAAGGGAAGTAAGAACTATTACTTTCTTTTGATACCTGTTGTTTTTCTCCAATAAGTTTCCATATTGAATCTGTGGCTATCATCCTGAGAACTAATTTTCCCAAAGAAGCCAATCAGTGGACAATTAGCATTACTGCATGACTTTACTGTGAACTGTTCACTTGTTCTTACTAACTCCATCTTGTGGGCAAATCCATATATCCAATTGACATGCATAAACATTTGGTTTGTGCCAGAGGTTAAAACATTTAAGTTTAAAAATACATATCTGCATATTGTGTTCCACAATAATTATTACCTTTGCTAGGATAATGTGACACATTATCCTACCAATAGACTGGTATCATTATATCTATGCATTAAAGAGGAACTTTACCCATATCTTCAAAATAATCAAAAAATACACATTTAGAAATGTTTAGTGATGGCAATCTACAAACATATACTTCTAGATAATTGCTTTTTATTCTTTGCATACCTTTTATGTTTCTTTTCCTCTCCGTTCTTCTCACAGTGGCCATTTTCACTAAGGGCAGATGAATCCATCTCCCTTTACTTCCTGGAACTTTGGCACATGTGATTAGGACTTGTGACCATGCGCATCATATCAAGGGAAGAAAATGCCTTTTTCCCACCAATGCTCTGCTGGTGTAAGCTTCCCGGGATGCAATGTTTGGGCACATTCCATCACTTTTGCTCGAACCAGGAAGTAGAAAACAAGAAATTGTAAGTAAAATAAAAATATGTTTGTTTAACTAATGATTGTAAGATACTGGGCTTTTTTTCTGGCACCTACCGCCATCCCTCTAATTTTTTTTTGCAATATAGTATCGCTAAAATAACACTAAAAAAGGCACCCTCACGGTAAGCATCATCACCCCACATGGGGTAATGACGCTTGTCTGTCGCCGTGTTTGTACACTTGTCGTACAGACATTGCACAGGGTGCTGAAGCTTGTCTGCTGGAGCTGTTTACCACCAAAAAGATGGTCGCTGACAATAAACTTCATTGTCGGTGGCCATTTTGCGCATGCTCAGTGCGTCCCTACTACCACAACCAAAATGGCCACCGGCATTGAGGTTTGTTGGTGGCTATCTTAGTTGTGGCAGTGGGGACGCATCGCGCATGTGCACTGTGTTTCTGCCCAAACAAATATGGCCGCTGTGTGTTTTTTGTGGGCAGAAAGGTGCCATGAATACCGGCACTTTTTTTGCCCAGAAAAAAAGCACTGGTAAGATTATATCATATCAGCATGCAGAGCTGCATGCTGATATGCTTTTTAGCCAAAGGGGGTAAAGGTCCACTTTAATACTTTAAAGATAGCATCTTCTTTTCTTAGTGATTGATGATGTCTGGCTTGTTATGATCACTCTTTGTTTTGTTTTGTTTTGTTTTATATGTGGAGTTTATTCCCTTGATACATTTTCTTACATAATCAACCAGTTTGATAGTCATTAGGAATGTGCTCTCCAAGGAAGCATGATCTTGCTATTTCAAGCCTGTGTGACTAATAGTTTGGATCTGTAAACAACCAAGCGTATTAACACAACAGAAACACATACAGCTACTTATCTGTAACTTTCTTGTGAATACCATTAGGCACCTTAAATCGAAGCTTTACCCATATCTTTAAAATAACAACAAAACACACCTTTAGCAATGTTTAGTAATGACAATCTACAAACGCATACTTCTAGGTAACTGACGTTTTTTTATTCTTTACATACCTTATTTCTTTTTTCTTTCCCATTCTTCTGGCAGTGATCATGTTTACTAAGGGAAGATTACTAGCTCTCATTTTGCTTCCTGGATTTCTGGCACATATGACTAGACATGTGACTAGACCATGTGACCATGCACATCATCTCAAATGCCTTTTCCTGAGATCTCATGAGATTACAGATGAGATTTCCCAGCAATGCTCTGTTGATGACAAGGCAATCTCAGTGTGCATTGCTTTGGCAAAATTAAGTCATTTTCCCCTTTAAAGCAGGAAATGAATGCTCTGCAAGTGTAAGTATTTCATAATCACAGTATTTTACACCTGACATGTCTCTGTTATTATTAATCATCATACATAGAGGGATGCATTAGTAGAATTTGATTTTTGAGTGCAAAGGTCTGCTTTAAACCCCAGGCAGTTTCAAATTTCAAATATAAATTCTTTCAGTTATTTAGCCTACCAATGTAAACAGTGCATTTGTTTGGGGATGTGTCCAATAGCTTTCTATCTGAAATAAATATATTAAATTGCATGTATTTGCTGTCAGGAAATCCAGAGATGAACAAAATAAAAACTTCTTTTGTTTGCGCTGATTTCAAATACTGGGGTTGATTAAAGTAATAGACAATGTTCACACTGTAAAGTGTATGTTCACCAAGCTTTGTGAATGAGGTGAAGCTGTGTTCACTTCGATGATCCACTCACATGCAACCAAAATTCCTGTATTTTTATTTCCCTTGCATATGATTGTGTATTCAAAGTTAACATGATTACATTATGATATCACTCATTTACCCAAAGGCAACTGGACCCTGCACTCCTGTAATCAAGCCCATGCAAAGACCTGATCCTTAGAGGGACAAGTGCTGCATGTGACTGCACATAACCCAGATAGCAAGCAAATGAGCTGCAAGTTTGAAAATGACTTGCTAAACTATTGTAGACTTGCCAAGCTTCACAATTTTGTTGCACAATTACATCAAGTCTGCATTGCAAGTCTCTAGACCAGCGAGCTTGCAGAGCACTTGCTAAGACCTGCAGGACTCTTGCTGTACACTTGCCAAGCAAATTTGCTACAAATTCAAAAAGTGTCAACTAGAACTTGTGCTGCAAGTGTTCTGCAAGTCTACAACTTGCCAAGAATATGTGCAGCAAGTTAACAAAATTACAATTTCACCCCGCCACAAGTTTGTAGCAAGTTATCCTTGCTATCTGGGAAGTGCAGGTCTGGGTGCCTGCACTAGAATGCAGACTGTCTGTGTCCAAGTGCGGGCACTCAAACCCTCAGATATGTAACCGTGTGTAGCTGCATGCACCCCCATCCTCCCATCGGTTGGTACAGGCTGCTGCATACAATTAGACACAATACCTGTCCCTCCCGGGATCGGGTCTTAGCACAGGCATGCATGCCCATGGGAATCGGCCCTTAAAGTATATATGTTAGCCCTAAGATTTATATTGGATATATGTGTCTGTGTTTTAAAGTATAATCATATTTTAAACTGTGTAAACTGAACCTTTTATATAGAAACATAAAATTGAAATGGTAAACAAAACAACAAGAAAACCGTTTTTATAATCATTTTAGAAAATGGGAATGTGAGTTGTGAGTATGGAGTGCACCTGGAAGCCATGTCTTATTAGAAAATTAGTTGTTTTCAGTTCAGCAACTATTGAATATGTATACAGCGCATTACCATAAATTGTGTCTCCTGGAAACAACACAAACATCTCATTTACAGTCTGCGGGGAAAAGGATGCATTTTAAAATGCAAGATAGACTAAGAGTATAACTAGACAGAAAATACATCCACATGTGATAAAAGAACAAGACATACACATAAACATGGTATACCAGTTTTCTATGTTGCTGTTTGTGGAAACTTTATATGGTAAGGCTTTTAGGGAAATGAAAAAAGCCCTCAACAGATTATAAGCATATATTTTCCAGTAGATCTCCCACAAGGGATCACTGCTTCTGTATAGGCACTGCACCAGTACAAAGATCTGCTTATCCACCTAGTAGATGGTCTCTGGACGTCTAGTTTGATTAGTAAAAAGATTACCATCCTATCACATACTAACTATCTCATGTCGAAGATAGTACTGTAGTACTGAAGATTTTACTGTATTGTTAAACATTTTACATACAGTAACTGGGTATAAAAGAGACTGGACCTATATAACAAGAAACATATGTTATGCCAAGGCAGCATGAGTGATAAATATAGCCTTGTGCCTTTCCAACTCGAATAATGTTTTAATTACATATATTTCCTTACAGACAGTGCAAAGCCGTATAGAAGTAACTTGCCCTTCACTTCACTCAGACATATCCATGTGGATTTTTTTTTATCAGATGCCATTTCAAAGCAGCCCCTTCTTAAAGCATATGTAAACCATAACAATTAACTTATTTCCTCCCTTTTGGTTTGTTAAATTTTAGATTACCCTCGTAAGTGCAGCTGGATTTGATTGCGGGTCCTCCTACCTTCTACCAGTGATGATACCCGAATTGGTACCCAGAACACCATGATCCACCAGCTAAGATAACATTTATTTCTTTTTATTGGGCTGCAAGTTTGGGAAAGATCAGGTTAGTGACTAGACAACCCAATGCAGAATGAAATAAACATTTATAATGGTAAATACAAAAAGCAATCACAGACAATATAACATAAGCTTTGGGATAGCAATGTTATAGTGTGTCCAAGTAATCCAAAACCTGTTATCCCAACTTTAAATTGCAGACATTCAGTGATTCTCTGCTTTTTATGAACCTCTGGCACAAGCCACTCTTTTAGGCATTGAGAACCTGGGTCCATCCAGGTATCCAAATCTTCATCCCCAGCTGGGTTGGGAGTTTTTCCTGGGAGGTAGCACAACTTTAGATATCCCTGCCATGCCAGGGCTACAGGAAATATCAATAAGCACTTCAGCACTTTCTTAAATGTACCAAAGAACTTAGCATTTGAGTCACCACTAGCCTCCATACCAGGTATGGAGGCTGTTTGCAGGCCTGTTTCTATCACCATATCTCCATTTACTTTTGAGTTAGGTGAGCACTTTGAAAATATTACAGCAACTTCTACTCCATCAGGCAGTGAAACTTTCTGAGACTGGAAGCAAAGAGGAATCTCACCACTTAGGTGAAACAAAGGTGCAGGGACCTGGGGGGGGTCCTCTGTGCAGTCTAAGATATAGCCCCGATTCTCAGTAGACAATGCTGTGACTACATGACAGATTAGAGTCTCAGTCCAAGCTTTGCAGGAAGGCTAAGTACAATTCAAAGTTCTTGCTAGGCATGCTGGTGCTTACACCACTCAGTGGCTTCTGAATCCAGCTTGTCTTGCTGAGTTGCAGGCAAAGTCATCTTAGTGTGTAAAGAGTAGAATTTTACTTTTCGCACACTGGCCAGTGAAGAATAGATGCACAAAACATATGTAAATGTCCACAGCTACTAAAAATGGGCCACAATAGAGCATGGGGAGCCAAGAGTGGAGTAGGAAACAGCCTCTCCGCAGCTCCTGCTTTTAACCGGGGCTACAAGCTACTGCCAAGGAGCTCACCAGGGAAATTGAGTATTTCTTTGCTTGCAACAGTTCCTCTGCTTCTGCCTCCAGAAAGCCTTATTTGGCCAAGATGGCAACCCCCTTGGCAGCACAAGCCAGGTAGGAACCTCGGGTAGGATCGACAAAGCAGTTTACCTCTGCCACAGGTTCTGACAGCCTCTCATACTGCTTCAGATTTTTTTTAAAAGCCTCCCTCAGCTCACGTAAGGAATAGAAATGGAGGAATATATAGAACTGTACTATGTCCACAACTTTGAAAAAATTGATTACCAGTTTGGAAAAAACCTATAATAGAAGTCAATGACCTAAAGAAAGGCTTGGGGGACAGAGTGGAGGAAATAGAGTAAGTTCCTGATAAATTCTTACATTGACATCCTGAACAAACATGTTATTCTCACACACTGATGTTTCAACAAGATGATATTAAGAACAGGGCTCAGAGAAATAATATAAATATCCAAGGTTTGAATCTATTGAAACTAAAAACCTCGCTCATGCAGTCATGATCATTTTAGTTACGTACCCCAAAGATGAACACATCGAGATTGACCAGGCCCATAGGGCTCTTAGACTCATCTAAGCCCATGGACACTATTTACAGAATGCACTTTTTTCACATTGAAATTAAAATTGCACAAATAGCCAGAACACAGGTCAAGATTTACGTTCATGGATCTAAGAGCCAATTGCGTCTTGATCTATCCAGACAAAACCTTGTGCTCAGACCTGCTCTCAGACTGCAACGTGAAGTTCTTCATCAGAAAGATATAACATTTAGGTGGAGGTTTCCCTTTCAACTAATAACATACTACGATGGCAAAACAGTCATGTCCTGTGATCTAGAAGACCTCCTTTTTTCTGGGGACTTCTGAACTACCTCAAAATGCACTTGCAGACTAGGCTCTGGATCCATCTCTTTCTGGTCTCCCTACAATAGCCACTTGGAAAAAATAATAGAAACATACCCCCAACAACTCCTCTCCAACTCGGGATACAGAGGACTGTTTGGGGCCCATCTTCACCTACCTAGCCATCATTCGCTAGCATCTGCAAACCTGTCAGACAAGTTATTCCAGCAAACCTTTACCTTGTCTGACTCTTCTTCTATGTATGCCAAACATATCACCTTGTTATCTTACCACCCTTTTCTGGTGGTGTACAGATTAAAGCGCATCTAAACCCAAAACCAAAAATAGAGTTTGTTGTACCTTACTAGTCCTCACATTTGGTGGCAGCATTAGTTTTCTTTTTTTATATATTTTCCTTAATTTTTTCCTTAATATTTTCCTTGTGATCTGGCCAGTAACACACTTCCTGTCTTAGGGTGGCTCCACTCTATGGAGGAGCAACACACCAACCCTTGGACAGCAGCATTGTCAACCTGTAAAGAGGGTGGTGTTAGATGTACTAGCAAATTTGTCTGGTCTTGATAAAAATGATGTAATCAGAACTCAAGCTAACACTTTTATGCAGTTACAGCAACAGTTAATAAAATCTTACCATTGCAAACACCCCTGTCAATGTTAAATAGTGTGTCTTACTCCTCTGTCTGTCACTTTTGCTGGACAGCTGGTCTGTTAAAAGAAGTTGAAAAATAATAGTCTTACTCTCATGATCACTAAATAAAAATAAAGGAAAAAAGCTTTAAAAAATCTACTACTGATCTTTTGCTCGTCATTTACTACTACCAAATGATTTTGAATGGGTGGTAGAACTGACCAATTGCCGTTTGCTACGTTTCCCCCACCTAGGGTCAAAAGCTCTATTTGGCACAACACTTATTCTCAATTTTGGATGGATTTTTTTCCCAGTTCTTACACTTGCACTTGTTTATGTTGATCTTTAACTTTACCAATAAATATGAACGTGAACATGGGAACCTTGGTTTCAAAACAACTCACATTTATGAGTTAAGATTGACCCTCAGATTATATGGATCATGTGGGCCCTTGGACTTTTACTTTCTTTTTTCTTTCTTTATCCTCTCCTCTTTCTTCCCAGGCAAACATGAGGCTTCTTGAAGATCAACCCTAGAAATGTAAGATCACATGAGATAATATGTTTTGCCTTTGGATATAGAGTATTGATAACACATATTAACCATGATAACATAAAAGTCAATATTCGCTCAGTATCAAACCATTCCTTATCCACAGGTATTATTGTCTACTTTTTAGTAGATGATGCATTATTACAAACATTACATTAATGCTTCTTCATGTATATCATTAAAATGATACAAACGTTTTAGCCATGTTACGTTGTATTGTAAAGTTCTGATAAAAATTCTTGAAGTATTAGAAAATCCTTGGTGATCCTGACATGAAGGATCTTGTTCATGCCAGTGCAATGTGTGTTGGCACATTACAGAAAGTGTTCTGTAATGTGCCGACACACATTGCACTGGTATGTTTTGCCACTATCTCTATCAGGAAGCCCAACCTGAGAAATGATGTGCTGGAGTACTTACACAAGAATAGGAAGTGGCTGCAAAGAAACTGTAAGGAATCAGCATCACTGGTGTTTATAATGCACAGTGCTTTAGTAAACTAAGTGTTATCTAGCCAGGGTTTAGATTTAACTTAGTGCACACATACAAAGACAATTGTCCATGTGAACTTTTTAAATATTTTGTACAAATCATTTACATATAAAAACTTTTGCTGGCTTCCCTGCACAAGAATCTATCTTACTGCACCCACAATTCAATGCAATAGGAGAGCAAAGTGGGAACTTAAAGAGGTGGAGCTACCCTATGTAATAGTTTTCCATTGCCACTGCTATTTACTGTGCTTTAAACATCAGCATTATAACCATTGATTGCTCTCTAACCTACACGGGGGAGGTGTAGACAGGCAGACCTTTTTTCCAATAATTTAGTATTCCTTTATTCCTTGTATAGTATGCTTCATAAATAAATTACAATAAAACATTGAGTGAAAAGACATTACCAGCTCCTTAAAGCACTGAAAGCCCTGGATTTATCATTCTGTGGCATAGAGCTTAATTAAAGAAGCCATCCAACTCTAATTATCACATCAAATAATAGCAAGAAAGCTTTGCCATGGCAACAGCATCATTTAAATTGCTTGCATTTGTATGTAAGAATTGGTGCGTGGACACATATTAAAGCATAAAGTATTAAGTAGTCACTGCACCTAACATTACACCTCAAGCCAAATATGAGTCATGAAACCCTGCTGTGAATACAGGTCCAGTAATAACAAAGAAGCCATTGGATAGTCATTTTGTAAAGGCAATATTGAAAAACTCATGATGTTTTATTGATTTTCTTGTGTATGTAACATGAAAAGAAAAGCTGCAGGCTGGATGCATCAGTCTGATAATCACCGATGCTCTTTAGTGAATTGACGTATGTAGAAAACTCTCTTTATTTTACTTGCTGTTATACAGTGGGAAATAAATTTCACTGGAATAGATTAAAAGAGAAATCGGGCCTGGAATAAAGTATTTCAGTGGGGATTTCTGCTGCTTCTTGAATTGTCATTAAAAAAACACATAGTGAAACAGATCCTGGT
Source organism: Nanorana parkeri (assembly GCF_000935625.1). Taxonomy (NCBI): domain Eukaryota; kingdom Metazoa; phylum Chordata; class Amphibia; order Anura; family Dicroglossidae; genus Nanorana; species Nanorana parkeri. Next base: position 46,579 of record NW_017309413.1, read on the forward strand.
CACAAGAACCCAGAATATCGAATATTGTAAAATAGGCATACAAATATATTTTGGCGTAAATGAGGGGAGCCGAGTATTGAATATTTAGTTTGAGAACTAAAAGTACCAGTGTATACACATAATGCTATTTTACAGTGACTTTTACAGGTAGAAAAGTACCACAATGCACAGAAAGACTATTTGACAATAGCCTAATTTTCTAGTAATTCATACAGAAAACAATTGGTCATTCTAATATGCAACAACAACAACAAGGCATTTATTTTTTTTAAATATGTATTTTTTATAGTACCTCAAAGGGGTTCTAAACCCTCCATTTTTTTTGCCTATATCTACTGCTAGCAAGCAGTAGATATAGGCAAAAAGGTTTTTTTTTAAACCCGCTTTAACAGCGGTTTACACTTACCGTGTTATCGCTGCGCACTCCCGCCAGAGAATCTGAAACTGAAAGCATCTTGGGGCGGGCGCATGCGCAGTTCGGATTCTCAAACCGGGAGACGAGCAGAGACGCAAGGTAAGTCTATGGATGCGTGCGCCCGCATGCAGACACCGCTGGATCGGAAGTGCCTGCAGGGACAGAGGAGTCAGCGCTGGATCGGAGAGCCGCCGCACCGCTGGAGGGTCAGATGAAAACATCAGGAAAGAAGAAGAAGATCGGATTAAGAGACATCATTTAAGGTAAGTGCTAACATTAACATGGGGGGGAGGGAAAACATTTTTAGACTTTAATGTCACTTTAAAGCACATGTCATGGCAAAATTTACAAAAAGAAAACATATGCAGTACTTCTGCAATAATCAAACAAAATAATCCAGCCACACACCTATAACGTCACTGGTGGTAAAAACTTTATTGAGATTCAACAAGTGCCATTCAGTCCCGCCCATGGTCCACCCCTTATGACGCGTTTCAACCTAAACAGGCTTAGTCGTAGAGACATCTCTGCAAAACATGCACATTTGCCTGTTTGTTATCACTTTCAAGTCCAGGCAATTACAGAAAATACATGCTAATATGCCAGAAATACAATTAGTTATTCATTTTCTATTGTGGAATAGCAACATGCAGCATTTTTGTGGACTGATGGTTGGTTCACACTAGCCTGCTCGCTAGTGTGAACTTATATTTCACTTATATTTCTTTTATATTTCACTTATATTGAAATCTTTTTTCTAAAACGACACCTCCACACTCCAGGTGTGTTCACTTAATGGTGGGGGAATGTGGATACCCCGAGATTTACATGGGTCTGTCTGTCACTAGGGCATTGTTCCTATCCAGACAAGCTCTTTCGGCTAATCACATATATTTTAACACTATGATCACAGTATTGACCTCTTTGGAGGTTTATGTTCACAATAAGGTTAATGTTGCCAACAGGGGTTGAGAATTTGGTATGAAGTGGGGATTTTAGTTGAAGGGAATACCTATTATTAGCTTTGAGGATTAGGGGATACCAATGTGAGAATAGTCTGTAGATATGGATTTTGTATTTTGATCTCTTACTTTATATAGATTTTAGCAATGCCTTTCTATATATAGGTGGGATATCTTTATATTGGGGGGAAGAATCCCATACTGATTTCAATACCCCTGTAATTTGTTCTAGACTAGGTGATAGGGGTCATTTGCATCGTCCTTGATGCCCCCTCTTCCTGTGGCCCCGATGTCCCTGGCATGGTCTCGGACGGAGTTGAGTGGGCTGGTTTGATTCAGGCCGCCATCACTTTCTCTTAATCCGGAAATATCTGTCCTCCTCCAGACATTAGTTGTTTGGTAAGTACGGGGTACCCACCTTTGGGGGGGCCTCATACCTGTGGTGCCGATTGCCTAAACATTCTAATTTATGTTATATTAATTTATTAATGAATTGAATGATGCAATTAAATTGATGTATAATTGTTATTACTATTATTATTGTTAGATTAGCCCCCCGTGGTTCCCTGAAGAAGTTTGGTGCGAAACGAGTCAGGACCCGCATATATCAGTCTGCCAGCGAATGAAAAATTAATTACAATCAGTAAATGAACAATGAACAATTAATAATTAATGATAATCATGTCAATAAATGGATAATCAATTCATTTATAACTGGTTGACGATAGGCATATGCTGGGCACTTGTTGCATGTTACAGCTAATTCGGGGCTTTTTATCTGTATTCTTATGAATTGTACATTGCTCATGAATTGTTATTTATTTCTTTATTTTATTTAATATGTATGCAATACATTTTGACATTTTTAATACACATGTATTGGTTGTATACCTCTCTTAAACCCCTATTTTTGCTTTTTCTTCATAAAGTGATATTAAAGTCAAAAGGATTTTTAGTTATTTCAAATGGTGATGAAATCACTTACAATGGATGCTGCTCCTTGATTTTTAAAAATGTGTTTCCTGCAGAATCAGCTGGTCCCCTGAGCACTGGTCCTGACTCTCTGTTTTAGAGTTCTATGGAGCCACCCTTGTGTGTGCTAGTAATCTGTGTGTGTCTTCACCAATACACATGCACGGCAAGGCAAGTCACACCCCTCACCTTGCCCCCCCTCCTCCCTCCTCCCTTCTCCATACTATTAAATGAACAGTTGCTGGAGTCTGCTCTGTCCTTTGTGATCTTGTACTGGACAGGAAGTTTAGGGAAGCTAAGCTGAGAGACTTGGAAGCAGCTGTTCAGAAACATAATGATTGTAAGTGTTTTGGCAAAAATGTAAAGCAATGCTTTGCTGGGCAATGTATATTTGTTTAATCTCAAAAAAAGTTTGAGAGTTTAATACTACTTTAACTATTAACAAAAATATATCTATAAAATATAGATCTACAGCTGAGTGATATGTGAATCACTCAGCTGTAGATCCTCAAATTATCTCTGAATTTGTGCTGACACTGAATGCATTTTTAAGATTAAATTCCTGAGTTTAGTGTCACGTTAAGATGTTTTTAGTTATTCACTTAAGTGTGGGCAGCTGGTAGAGCTAACAGAAACATTCGCACAGAAAGTTAATTTCAGTTTTGAAGTGTGAATCATAGACACTATAGTAGAATGTAAAAGGCATAAAAATGTCATGTGTCTGAAGAGAAATTGTAGGAAATTTCTAGGACTAAGAGGGTTAGTGCCAAAACTAGGGAGGGGGGCAAGTGCCTTTGGCGCCGCATCAGGGGACACTATCAGGGGACGGCACCGCTTGCAGGACCAGTGGTGGATTCAGGGGAAAAAACTACTTAAAAACAAGTCGCCGCAGCTGCGATCGCACTTACAGCTCTCCCCTCTATAGCTGATGAAGTGGACGGAAGAAGTCGCAGGTGGCCGAGGAGTAGAAAAGCTGGTGGATCGGCTGCTGTTCTACTGCCCGCTTCAGTTTACAGGCTTCTCAGTGGCTACCTGCAGCTTCCTCCGCCCACTTCAGCTGTTATAGGCTGGGAGGGAGACTACACTGGCTGGCTGAGAGCAGGTCCTGAAGTCAGGGGACAAGGAAGCTGCTGGAGGCTTCAGCTGTCAACGTGAGGAAACATCGCTGCCCCCCCTCCCCCCCCACACACACATACACACACACTACCAGGAGAGGAAGAGGGCATGAGGACAGAGCACCTGAATCAGAGCAACTATTTCCAGCGTAAGTCCGTGTTCTTTCTGTGTCACACCACTGACTTCTGCACTCTGCATCACACCACTGATCTCTGCATTGTGCGTCACTCCGCTGAACTCTGCGTCACACCGCTGACCTCTGCACTCTGCGTTATAGCACTGAGTTCTGTACTCTGTGTTACACCGCTGACCTCTGCTCTCTGCGTTACACTATTGACCTCTGCATTACTACTGACAAACGGCTGCCACCCCGAAGCAACACAGACGATGCAGCTTTATATTATTCTGCATTGTTGTATAATGTATTGCTGGAATTTGTAGACCTCTATAGCTGGTGGTATTATGCATTGCTGTATAATGTATTGCTGGGATTTGTAGTCCTCTTTAGTTGGTGGTATTCTGCACATGTTTTGCGGCGTAATGAACCTCCGTGGTGGATCAGTGTCTTTAGATCCGCTTCTGTGCTCTTTTCTTTTGGTGCAGTGGTGCCCCTCCTAATCCACCATGGAGGTGAGGCTTGAAATCACTTCATTCAAGTCTCTCCTCCATGACAGATTATAAGGGGCACCGCCAGAAAAATAGAAGCAAGCCTAGAAGCAGCTTCTAAATTAACAAAGCGGCACTGGAGAATGAGGCGATTTGAAGCCTCACCTCAGCGGTGGATCAGGAGGGGCGCCGCCGTTTAGGGAGAAATTGTCCCTGGGGGAGCAACTCTGAGTGTTTGTCCCGGGTGACTGAATGTCTAGCTTCGTCTCTGCTTAGAATGACCCAATAAAACCTCAATTCCCAATTAATTTGCCATGACTAAAAAAATTGCTGTTCACCACTGGTCCCCATAGTTGATAGTTGGAAACTTCAATCCAAACCCCAAAATGCCTGCAGCTGAAATTGCAGCAAAATGTGGTTCTAGCAAGTACTGAGTTGTGAAGGAGGAATGTGAATACCTATATAGCCAACACATGTCTCCTTTTCTGGTAAAAAAAACAGTTTTGTTACGATAAAAAATATTTAGCACATACAAAGTGATAAGTATCTTGTGTAAATCAAATAGTAAAAATCCCTGCCAATTTGAATTCCATATTTCAATACTTCAATGTGAAAAAGCCCAAGTGGTTTCATATAGTGGGCCCAAATAATTGTCCAAAGCAGTGTAGCTTTAATTTTACTGGATGTTTTTCACAATCATGATCATTTATACTGAGTAAAATCCAGGAAAAATCCCTTTATTATTAGGACTCACAAATTGGCAGGACTTTCAGCGCACATAACTTTTTAAAGACATCAGTACAAGTAGCCTAGTACAAATGTCCTCTATAAATATATGGAGCTCCCACAGGACATTTCCATCCATAAATTCATTTTCCTGCTTTGATTTCATTCTAATCCTTGCTTGAATTGTGCAACCTAGAATGTTGATATAATGTTGTCAGAAGTACATACGCTGTTTGAAAAGCTCCTTGTCTGGTTTCATGTCACTATAAACAAGTGAACTGTTTAAAACATATTGACAATCTAAATTAATAACACTTCGTTTCATAACAATAACTACTTATAACAAACAGAAGTGTGTTTCAAATGCCAGTATGTGCTACTCTTTCTGTATTTACATGTTGTAATGTAAATAAACCCGATGGCAGGATTATTCCATCACGGTCTTTCAGTACATTAAAGACCTGTGACTGAATAATCTCATTATCCATTACAAAGAGCCCTGGTCCGTGTAGGGACCAACGCTCATTGAGTTAATGCTGTTGTTGGGTCCCTTGGTTTCCGAGGCAGACCCTCAACAGCAAATTAGGGATCCCACCACTGTGATAGGTAATCGCAGTGATCACAGTGCTGTGACAGCCACTGAGCCAGCTTGCAGCTCACTGTGTTGTGGAGCTGCAAGCCGAATCAGTGTATTACAAAAGTGATGCAAAGTATCTCTGAGGACAATACAGTATCTCCTCAGAATACTTAGTATCAAAAGCCCGTGCAAAAAAAAACACAAATTAACCCTTTAGTGCCCGCTAGTTTAAAAAAATGTAAACAGTTTTAAGTTTTGGAAAAAGTTAAAGTCAAAAAAGTTTAAAAAATATATGTCTTGATAAAAAATATAAGGAAATATAGTGCCGAGATTGCTATTAAAGTTGGGAGATGTTTTTTCTCCTCCACCTTACGTCGCTTTTGAGAAAACTATATAAGCGGTCTCTACTAATCCATTTACTGAATGCAGCCAGGGCGTGTATACTGGCTCTGTGGAAACGACAGCGACCGCCGTCCTTGGCGCTATGGATGCGTAGGGTGGAGGAGATCAGATTGATGGAAGACTTGAATTCTTCCTTGCATAAGACCTGAGACATGGCATTCGTGGATTTGTTTCACAGAACCAGGCTTGCTCGCCCGGTGTCGCTGACAGAGCCCAGTGAGTTGCACGCCTGGTTGTATCGGTGCGACTGGGATCACTCTGCTTCTTTTAGGGCCAATTTAGGAACTCTCTCATTTCTTATCCTCTTTCCTTTTCTTTCTCTATTCATGAGTCTTTTCTGTCTCTCTCTTTTCTATACTCCCTCTTCTTAATAGTTCTCCTAGGTGCTACTACAAGGTTACTACAAGTTCTACTAAGAATTGATTAATTCTTAGAAAGGTTTTGCTAAAAATCTGGGTTGGAAGCAGGAGATATCTATTGCATTTATTGTAGTTGTTGAATGCCACCGCTTTTGATATTTCTCTCATCTTTTGGACTGTGGTCTTTTTGAACCATTTCAGTATCTGTATGCCGTCTATTGATAACACCATGTTTTTTGTTGGGTTCCCCTTGCTTTGCCTTTATATAAAAAAAAAGAATTAAAAGAAAAGTTAGAAGACAAACCACATTCTAAAACTGTTCCACACTAAAATTGTATTTCACTCCTTTGTATTTTGTGACCTATAACTTCCAAAATAAACTGAAAGCCCCGACATATGATATACCCTATAAATCGGGACAAATAAAATAATTTATCATGAATTACTTTCAATAGCTACACTAATTATGTACACATTATCAGTGCCAAAACTGAAAAAATGTGGGGGGTTTTCAATTTTGTTTTTGTATTTTAAAAAAAAAAATAAGAATTTATATATGCATGGAACAATTTTAGTAGTACCAGTTTTAACACATCTCTGTGGCTAACGGTGAGGAAAGTAATACAGAGATTAGAAAGATTAAATGTAAACAAGTCGCCAGGACCAGACGGGCTACATCTGAGGGTAGGAGCAGGACCCTTGTACAAAATGTTTATGGACAGTATAATGACAGGTAGGGTCCCGGCTGTTTATGAGGAAAGCAAATGTAGTACCAATATTCAAAAAGGGGGAAAGAAGTGCACCAGGTAACTACCGGCCTGTCAGCTTAATATCAATAGTGTGTGAAATATTCAAAGGCATTACCTTACAAATGCAGGAATGCAGGAACTTACAAATAAAACTGGTATCATAAGTGGTAACCAACATAGTTACATAGTTACATAGTTACATAGTATTTGAGGTTGAATAAAGACATTAGTCCATCAAGTCCAACCTATAAAAAGGTGAATGTTTTACTGTTAACATGGTTTCATGAAGAACTGTTCTGACACGGCTTCGTGTCAGAATAAGGAAAAAAAAAAGAAAAGAAAAAGCACTGTTTCTCTCCTTGGCGGCCGGCAGCGGGAGGCTCCCAGAGCGCGCCCGGGAGAGTTTTTTCTTCTTTTTTTTTACGGCAGCAGAACTGCCGACCAATAGAAAACGGTTGGGCGGAGCTAACTGTCTTTGCTACCTCCGCACAATCGTTTTCTAATTATTTTTATTTACTTTTTAAAGTATTTTTCTGTTCTGCTCGGTCCCTCTGAGGGACCGAGCAGAACAGCCGAGCACTGCTGTTCGGCATCTATAAGAATATGCCGAACAGCAGCGAGTAGGCTGCCGGAGGTTCGGCTTAGCCAAAGAGAATCGGCTGCCTACGGCAGCTTAGTGAATAGACCTCTATGCGCTAGCTGATATATTACCTTAGTGTACGCTACTTTTAAAATGAAATACCATTAAGGATTGTAGTATTGCAGTGCTCTCTCCTGCCTACACAGGGTTTTAACTTGATGACTGCAGCATCTGAGATGCAGACTAGAGGTGCAACCTGCGTTTATACTAAAGTGGTATAAGTGCTTTGTACCCATCTGTACTAAACCTTTTTGTTATGAAATTCTGTACACTAGACACAGTTGCTAGACATCATCTTTAGACATGTATATATAGGTGACACAAAGCAACCATGGCAAACATTATACAAGTGTCATTTCACAGCTGCTGATTTATGGCTTAGTTGTGTCCGAACAGGCAATAGAAGTAAGAAATATTGTAATGGGCTGTAGCTAACATAATGGCACTTGTGGGCCAGTGCCTTGAGCAGCAAGGTCAGATGGGCAGCTCCAGGTCCACATTTTCAAGTTTTGAAGCCTTTTTATTTTTTGTTTCCCTCTTCTGCATCCACTGGACATGTGTGGCTAAACTCAGTAAGAGAACTGTAGGGGGAAGAGGGTGTAGGGGATGTTGAGTGGTGTCAGAAGACTATAGTTCAAGAAGCATGAGCCATTTACCTCTACTATACCCTTTGTTTTTGCTTTTTCCATTTAAAAATGTAGCTGTAATTGTACTTTACTTGATGTCATTAGTGTACTTTTTTTAGACATTATTGTACCGATGTCACAACTTACCTTGAAAATGTTAAAAAAAACCTAATAAAAATCTTTTTGAAAAAAAAAATGTAGCTGCAAATATAAGGCAGACACTGTACAAACTTGTACAAAATAGTATCATAATTTACAGTAGGTGTACCATGGGCAGTATGATAGCAAATGGAAGAAGGTTTTAGTCACACTTCTTACAGTAACCTGACTTTGTGCTGATTGGGTGCTGGTATGACTAAAGCAGTCATACCATTGTTCTACAAACACCTTTACCTAGTGGAGGTACATTCATTCCCAGATAGTGTCAGATTGATTTTTATTGATGTCTGGAGATATTTGTGCATAGAATAAGCTTTTTTCATTTGTTTTGCCTTCAATAATTAAAAACATTACATTATTTGTTAGTTAGTTAGGTCATCACATGAATCACTCATTATAGATTGGATTTGGCATGGTTTTCCTGAACATTACAATTTAGCACTGAATGAATGAAGGCATGGTGAAACTGAAGATCAGGGCTTAAGGTAAGCTCCTTTGGCCACTATGTGGCACTAGATGCATGCATACTTATATGTATTACTATCACTTTAGGAGCATGGTAAAAATAAACTAGCAACAACAGCCTCATAAATATTCAGCAAAATATATAAATAGTTTAAACATCCTAATATAATGTTGAAAACTGAAGAATTTTATAACCATATTTAATAAAACCAAAGAGCCTAAAAAAAAGCTATATGAATAAACAGGATACAATATAAACTTTCTGAGCCATGGGCATAGAACAGCTATGGAGATTAGGACGCCTGTCTTCACCAGCTGCATAATTGCCCAAGGCCAGGTCAGTGACTAAGAAAGTACTTAGTCCACTAAAGGTTTACTTTAAAGTGTAACTATGGACAAAGGTTTTAAAAAATGACTTATATGATGCAGTCTGTCACTAGGATTAACACAGCAATGTGTAGTTTTTCTGAATCCCCAATGTATATAGTTTTTTTTATCTCTTGATCCTGCCAGCAGATCTGTTATTTTTCCCCTTTTTGCAAAAGAGTGACAACGATGTTCATTCTGCAGTACAATTGCACAGCAGGGTTGTCACTCTGTTTTGCCCATATGAATAAATGCTGGCTGTTTTAACCCCTGTTTACATTCTATGGTTTGTCCTAACCCGTCTGACACTTTTGTTGGGCAGCTTAGACTACAGGAAGTGGGAAAATAATAGATCTATTGGCAGGATCAAAACTATGTTGCACAGGGGATTCAGAAAAACAAAAGCTGGCATGTTATATAATAATATATATGACAGACTGCATCATATGTATATAATTTTTTTATTTTGCTCATAGTTCACTTTAAGCGAAACCTGTAGTGGAAACTAGTTTCCTTGCTGTTTCTGTCTTCTTCTGTCACTGACCTACAACTAGCATACAGCAGTCTGTTCTCGGACATTGAAAGTATTAAAAGGTATGTATTTGCATGGCAGCCAGGCAACTAGCTTTTCAATAGGGGGGTCAGCTATGCCAACCTACATATTTTGTTAGCACAGGTTTCCTTTGCAGTATTGATAAAGAGAGCTGAAAAACTGTATGTGTCCTCATGTAGCTTATAGACCATCAGCTGTTTAATACAATAACATTTCTATCATCCTTTTGTATATTGTACTAAATGTCCTGCGGATGTTGTTCTCCAATTACTCCGCTATCTTTTCTGTTTGCAGTAGGCTCATGTTATCAGCCTCACATAAACCATAGGGCAAAATTTCAAAGACATCACTGAGCACAATAGCGCAGATGAACTTTTATTAGAAAAAAATTCCTATTATGCACAGCCATCATACTTAAGCCTTTTATTATTTGTCACACAAAGCTATTCTACTAACGAACATTTCAACAATGTACTAATACAAGTCTTCTACTTAAAACGGTCTTACTAAAGCCTATTCTAAAAAAGGAGCAAAGATTCATCAGGTGTTGCCTATGGCATCAGTAATCATTGTTTTCTTCTCCCAGTGTAAAGGTGCCCACACACCTTACGATAATCGTACGATAATTGCGGGAAATCCCACGATCGTATGATTATCATAAGGTGTGTGGGAGCCGTGCGACCTCTGCTACTGTAAGGTCGCACGACTTTTACCTTAGGAACATGTTCGAAAACGGCTGGTTTGTGGCATGTTCGATGTTCGGCTGGTTTGTGGCATGTTCGCAAGATAAAAGCCGCACGGGCCGGTGTGCGCAAGCGCACACTGCCCGTTCAGCATTGCGGTAATCAGAAGGCCGCCCCTCAGGGGGGTGCGGCTTGCGATCTTCGCAAGTACGATCTGCCTGTCCAAGATGGGCAGATCGTACGTTTTTTAAAATTACCTTACAACCATCGCAAGTCAAAAGTCTTGCGATAGTTGTAAGGTGTGTGCCCAGCCTAAAGGTGCCCATACACTGTACGATTATCGTACGAGAATCGCGAGAAATCCTGCGATTGTACGATAATCGCAAAGTGTATGGAAGGCGTGCGACTGTTTCTACTGTACGGCCACACATCTTCCGTCGAACAAGCAGGCTGGAAAAAACAAGCAGGCTGTGGCGTGCTTGTTCGACAACTGACGAACGGGCCGGTGTGCGCACGCACAAATTGCCCGTTCAGCATTGCAGTCATCGAAAGCCCGCCCCTCAGCGGGGTGGGCTTGCGATGATCACAAGTACGATCTGCCTGTCCATGATGGTCAGAACGTACATTTTTTTAATTACTTTACAACCCTCACAAGACAAAAGTCTTGCGAGGGTTGTACAGTGTATGGCCACCTTTAAGGTGCCCATACACCTTACAATTATCTGGAGATTTTTGTCTGCGATTGCGTTTTCATCCAAAAATCTGCCAGTTGATGGGGAGTGTGCAACCGCAATTACTATACAACTGGCAGATTTTTGTCTTTCAAGCAGGCTAGAAAACTTTTGTCTAGTTGGATGGCAATTGACAGGTTGGTATCATTGTTGTACAACAAAAATCTCAAGATGAAACCTGCACCTGCTCAATTGAAAATCTGTCTTTTAGATCGATGAAAGTCAGCCAGGTGGTGGTGCTGACACGCGTTAATTGCGAACTACATTGGTCTGTGCATGATGGGCTAGTTGTAAGAAAATTGAACGAGCGTGAGATGTCTGAACAAAAAAAGCTGTACAATGTTTGTAAGGTGTATGGTCACCTTTAGAGAAAGAAAACTGTTTATTAAGCCTTGAAATGCTATTTTTTTCTTTCCAATTGTGCAGATTTTGCCCTTTGAGGGCATCTTCACAACATGGCCATGCATTAATCACACAGTTCTGCATGATTAACGTATGAGTGCAATAGAGTGCAGGAAGTGCATTGGAAGTGCATTGCGTTGCCATTAATTTGAATGGGACCCCAAACGCACCTCCCACCTGCAATGCACTTCACCATGCCGCAATGCACGGTACTGCAATACCATGTGTTGTGGTGCAGCTAAACACAAGTAGTGCATGCTCTGCTTTTTTCTGCCACACCACAATGCATGGTATTGCGGTACTGCGCAGTGCGGCGCATTCAATCACATTGTGGGCAGGAGGTGCATTTGGGATGCCATTCAAATGAATAGCAATGCAACAGAGCACCCGCACTGTAACACAAAGTAGGTGTGTTGCGTGATACCATGTGCTAATTGCGGAACTGTGCGATTAACATAAGGCCTTGGTGTGAACGGGGCCTCATTCTTTTGTATTATTTATGAAGCTACCGTGTTTCCCCCGAAAATAAGACAGTGTCTTATTTTCGGGGTAGGTCTTATATTACAGAAATCCCCGAAGATAGCACTAGGTCTTATTTTCGGGGTAGGTCTTACTTTCGGGGAAACACAGTATTTTTGGCCTTACTTCTCCACTTTTTTTCCCATTCTCAATTTCAAATTAAACTTGTTTTATAAGTATTTTTGTTGGTTGATTACTTGTTTCATATTTAAAAAGCAGTGCACACTTTTTTGAAAAAATCTCCAATTTGAAATAAAAAATTACCATCTTTATACAAATACAGGAAATCACATAATCTAAAGGAAATTGTTACCTTTTATGCAAATGTGGGAGATTTTTTTCTTTGAATAACCATTCTTTTTTTATTTTTCAAGAGATCAAGAGAAAAGTTTAAATGTTGCAAATTAGTATCCTTTTTTTTTTTACAACCAAACCCTTCACATTTGACTGTTATAGTGACAAGCCTCATTCGTTTTTTTTAGGAATTTTTTTAGGAATTAACCCATGGCATATAGCTTTTTTTTTTTCCATTTAATGAGCACATCATGCATGCTGGTTATGTGTCTATGCATATTTGTGTGCACAATTGTCCATCATTTTCTAATATTGGTAAAGCAATACAGCAACGGAACACAACCAATAGATTTCTTACCACAATATCTGTTGGAAGCAGGGCCGGATTTACTCTCCCTGCTGCCCCTAGGCCAGGTTCTGCGCCCCCTCCCCCCTTCCCATCAATGAAGAATGGCAACCAGATGGCGGGGTTAGTGTCAAATTTTTTTACTGTTTCTTTATTTTTTTTTAACTTTTCTATTAATTTTTATATTGTCTTTATTTATTTTTATTTTTTAAATTTTTATTTATTTAATTATGTTTTTATCAATTTAATTTTTTTTTAGATTTTTATTTATCTTATTTACTTTTTTATAATGTTTTATCTTATTATTGTTTATTTTTTATTTTGTAATACTTTTTTTTATTATTTTTTACTTTTCAATCACCTTTTTATTTTTTTATTTCATATAATTTTTTTTTATCAATTACATTTTTTTTCACCTAACTTTATTGCTATCACACAGGAAAAAACAATCCCCTGTGTGATAGCAATTGGAGGTGACAGGTTCTCTTTATTGACCCTGTCACCTCCAATACAGGAGTTCTAGCACAGCACTGTGCTGGAACTCCTATGACAGGTGAGAGAGGAAGAGCGCAGCTCTCCCCTCTCACTGTCTACAGTCTACACAGAGCGGCAGGGTTACTCAGGGTTAGTGAGAGACTCGGGACTCGGCGGCGGAGGACGGAACCAAAGGAGAGAGGTAAGTGCAGGGGGGAGAGGGGGAAGGGAGGACGGACGGACCGGCTGCACACTGTTTACATGTGATCTTGGCGACATCGCCGAGTTCACATGTAAACGAAAAATCGGCTGCCTCACTCTACATTTAGTCCTGCTTGTACAAAGCAGGACTGAATGTCGAGAGGGCAACTTTCCCACAAGGACACTGCTGCCGCCCCTCTGCGCCCTGCCTCCCCCTGAGGCCGGGCCTCGGTGGCCTTGTGGGGAATCCAGGCCTGGTTGGAAGGTAATGTCTAATTTTTATATCTGATTTAGAGTATTTGCAGTTTACAGGGTGTTATACATTCTGAATAGCACATTTAAGGATGATAATTAATATAATGAATAATATAAACAAAGAACTTGAATGAATAAAGATGTACACAATTTTAAAGCATAATAAATAGAACCAAAAAGAAGATGAAACCACATTACAAGAATTTGAGTGATTACAAACAATAGAATGAGAAATGAAAAAGGAAAGTGAACACTTTTGTCACATTTTTAGCCAAATAAGTGGTAAAAAATTGGGATATTGAAATATTTTTCTTAGAAATATCTGAGTGCAGAGCCAGCCTTGAACTGAAAAAGACAGGCTTATAGGAATTTGCATGCAGCTGCTCAGAGAAATGTGTGTTAGCGTTGTTCACAGTAATATAGAATGTCTTGTTTTTTTTAATTATGTGGATGGTTCAGTCCTAGGTTCTATACTTTGCCTTGTAGTGACAATGATAAAACATGAAGGAGAATATAAGAAATACGTCATGACATATTCTTCCATTAAAATTGCAAATTTTTAAAAGAGGTCAAGCTGCACTGAGATGGAACAAGGATTTCCATTAGCTAACCCAGAAGTAGCCAAGTACCAACAAACAGCAGCTCACTGTCAAAAAATCTACTCATAGGTGATGCATCAATTGCACCAACAATGCTAAATGGTCTTCACACGCCTGCTCAAGTGTCAAATTTATATTTATTTATGCTGAAATATTGTTTTCTATCTGCCTTCTAAGTTACTTGGTAAAGTAATTGTATACAGTGTGTTCCATGCTAAGTAAGATGTATGTTATTTAATGTGATTTATTGCCATTTGTTTAATTCAGAATACTTTAAATGCTGCTGTCAAAAGCCAAAACAAGAAATTAAAGTGACACTAAACTCAGGAGTTACAACTTAAAAATGCATTCAAGTACCTTAACTATTAACATAAATATAGCTTATTTTTCATCATCTCTGAATTGGTGCTGACAATGTCTTTCCTTCTGGAGGGTGGCTACTTTTGTTACACATGGTCCCTGTGTGTGTTGTAAAGTAGCCACCACTCCAAGCTCACTCCCATGATGTACTACAATCTCAATACAAATGAGTAAACTAAATATGAGATTGTAGTCCATCACGGGAGTGAGCTTGGAGAGGTGACTACATTACAACACACACAGGGACCATGGGGAACAAAAGTAGCCACCATCCAGCAGAAATGACAGTTTCAGCACCAATTCAGAGGTGATTCGAGGATCTACACAAATAGGATACCTTTTTTGTTAATAGTTGAGGTACTGGAATACATTTTTAAGATTTAACTCCTAACTTTAGTGTCACTTTAAAATGTAAAGTCAATTTAAAAAAATGCACACATGTTTATAAAGAAAAAATGTGTATTTATTCTTTTTTTGCATTGAAGCAAGTAAAGCATTGCAACTGCGTTCTGGCTCCTGCAGATTGTTCCTTCAGCTGCTGTCTGCACCGAGGTACAAGCTTTCAGTTATAGGAATGGGAGTAAGAATGAATGGGCTACAAACACAGTGACCTGAGAACAACAGGTCCCTCTGTTGCGGTGGCAGACAAGACTTGTACTTTTTTCATTCACAGAGCCTGTCAAAGGATCCGCGAATGAATGGTGCGGCTGTGCAGGGGGAGCCATGCACAGCTGTGCCAATTTAAAAAGTAATACAAAGTCCTGCTGGGAGAAGATCCCCATGTCGGCGGCATTCTGCTATTCACTCACTGCTATTCGGCCCCTATGAGAATAGGCCGAACGGCAGCGAGTAGTCTGCCAGTGGTTTGGCTCAGCCGATACAGATGTTGGATCGGCTGAGTCGAACTCAATCGAACTCAGCCGAACTGAGGTAAACATCGGCAAGAGCATCTGAGGTTTCTAAGAGCTCAGCAGGGAGATATGTATGGACCTTACACATCACCCTGCCCAGCTCTTAGCAACCTGGGACGCTCTGGCTGGAAAAGGGGTGGCACGAGCACTGCACGAATTGTGCCCCCCCCTACGTAACCCAAGGAAATGCCATTTGAGGCAACAATTCAAGCTGTCTCATTATAGGAATGGCCAATCAGAAGATTGTATGTTCATTATGTAGATGAAGGCGTACATATTTTTATATTTTGCCAGTGTGCAGAGAGCTTTAGAAAGTGACAAATATGAGGAGCATAACTATAGTACATTAATTAACAAAATAACAAAAGGAAATCATTCTCTTTACAAAAAAAAATGCACAAGCAGAATGTTATAATGGAAAGCAGTCATGTTAGTTAATAAAAACTACACTTTTAACTCTGTTTTCTATTACTCTATCCTACACTGTCTAAAATAACTCTGTTAGTCATGTTCATGTCTAAGGCCTGGTTCACACCTGAACGTTTTGTAGCGCGTTCAACGCTCGACGAACGCTCTACAAAACGCTCAAACATCTAAATCCCATTGTATTCAATGGGTCTGGTTCACACCTTGCCGTATTTCCGCCCGTCGAAACACGTGATAAACGCGTATATTCACTACGCCTAGGTGTGAACCCAGCCTAAGAATAATTCCCAAAATGCATTGTTTCAGAAACCACAAAATTAGCTCAGATTTATCAGGGTTGATTTGCTAAAGAAACAGTGGCTGTTAACTTTGCACAGTTACTGTTAGCAAATAATCTGAATCCGTGTTCATTTTGAATGCCCAATTACCAGGTGGTAGCAAAACCCCTGTTTTTGTCATTCCTGTTGCACATGATTGGCTATTTAAAGTGATTGTAGGTTACTCATAATTACTTGTTGAGAGACAGTTGTACTAGAGAAGCAATGGAGGGGGAGAGGGCGTGTAGTCCTTAGTTTTATAACTACTGTAAAAACATTTGTAGAAAACCAATTGCAGTTTAATAATAAAAAAAAAAATTGAGAATAAACTAAAAGGTAGAGCAATCTATCAAAGCTAGAATTAAGAAAGAAAAAACATGAGACTATTATACTAGTAAAAGCTGCTTTATATGTATGCTGCTCTTATCGCTAGTTACACTTTTTCCAAGTGCAATTCAAGAACAAATGCATCATGAGCTTTTACTGTAGCATGGTTACCAGTTGTTTTTCATTACCTGAGCCTTTAGCTATGTTTTTCATTTTAGTATTGTATAGACATAACCTTGAACCAGGAACGCTGTATAATTTATGAAGAGGAGCAATAAAACTAATTTCTGCAAAACACTAGAAATTACTTGATTTCCTACAAATACAATCAGTAGTCAATAATTTCATATTTAGTATATAGGTGTCCTGCACACCAAATATATACAATTATATAACTTCATACCTTATCTACTAAGCTTACATGTTTTTTGTGATTAGGGGTGAATGTCATTTTTGGTGTTAAGACAATAACCACAAACTGGCTGAAACAACACTGATTACTCCACTGATGGCTAGAAGGGTGCAGCTGCAAAATCAGGGGTAGGTCTATTGCATTAGACCAGCGTTTCTAAACCTTTTTCCAGTCATGGAACTCTTCAAAAGTATGCAAAATCTCAAGACACCCCATTCTAAAATGTAAAAAACATGGGGCACCTCCAAAAATCCATACCAGACCCTTATCCTAGATAGGAGTCTGGAATGGATTTTAAGTAGGACCACAAAAAGCGTTTTCCTCATCACATTAGGGCCCACCCCCTAAATCAGTAGCCCCCCTTCACATCAAAGCCCCCTTTTACTTCAGAATCCCCTTTGACATCAGAGTCCCCCTTTACATTAGGAGCCCCTTCACATCAAGAACCCCCTCCTTTTACATCAAAGAGACCTCCCTCACACTAGGAACACCTCCTTCACATCAAAGCCCCCACCTTTCACATAAGTGCCCTTCTTTCACATCAGAAACCCACATTTCACATCAAGAGCCCCTTCAAATTAGAAGCCCCCCTTCACATCAGGAACCCCTTCATATCAGAGTCCCCCTCTTAACATTAGAGTTCCCCCTTCACATCAAGAGCCTGCACCATGGAAAGTTGTTGATGCTTTGCAAAACTTTTAAGGCCCTCTCCTGAGGAGGCCAGAAGTAATTTCAGGGTGCCACGGCACCCTGTTTGAGAGAGGCTGCTCTAAACTGAGTTTTCTGTGAGCAGTTTAGTAGATAAAAACATGGAAGTACGGTAAGCACTTTTTAAACACAAAGAATGTAGTAAAGTGCAGTCATTTTTATTGAGATAAATTCCTACTACTAACTGTTTGCTAAAATTGAGTGGTGCAATTCAGAATTCAATACAAAAAATAAAGTGAAATGCTGAATCACTTAGTATTAAACTTCAAGCTGACAGCTAAATATGCAGTTAAAATACATATGTATATATTTACCGTTTTAGCTAACTTTCATGTCATACATACACTTTTGCTAGACAGTATAATTACTCTGCTGCTTTTCTAGATCCCTGCAGACTGGAAAAGGGTCATGATGCTTATTTACTGTTCAATGAGGAGACTGGAGACAGGGAGATGGCACAAGAAGCAGAATCACTGAAAGAGACCGAGAAAATGCTTCAACTGGGACTATGTATGTTACCTGTCTGGCTGTGCAGTATGGAAAATGTGAATAAATCACTAGACCAGGGGCGCCCACAATTTTTCGTCTGGAGATCTACTTTTCAAATGACAAGCTCAATGCGATCTACCAGCGAAAAAACACCTGCATTCAGGGGCGGGAGGGGGCGTGGCGGTGCATTGAAGTCAATGGCACCGCAGCCAGGCACCGCAGGCAGGCCCCTCGCCCACTGGTCGAACGTCTCTCTCTCCTCACCGCTCGGCCAGTTCTGTGACAGCGGCTATCTCCTCCCCCCCTGCAGCCGGCTGCAGCGGTTCCTTCATTTCTCCTTGGATCCCCGCTGCATACAGATGGGGAAGAGCAGCGGGGATCCAGAGGAGAAGCCCCACGGCGGGAGGAGAGGACATCGCAATCTACCAGTGATCGCTACGCCTAATGTTTCCCTTTAAAAGTGTATTATTATTATACAGGATTTATATAGTGCCAACAGTTTGCGCAGCGCTTTACAATATAAGGAACACATTACAATCACAATTCAAGACAAGATGGTAAGGAAGGCCCTGCCCCTGGGGGCTTACAATCTAAAAGGGAGGTGGGAAGTGATACATGAGGAGGTAGCTGTGTGGGGATGAATTGTTTGAGAAAGTGATATAATGTAAGGGATTTCCCTTACATTGGAAAGATATCCTCCTCCTACCGGACACGAAGTGAAGGGAATCTCTAGGCAAAACTTTTTTCATGGGGTGTGTAAGGGTTAAACCAATCTGTTTGCTCTGATGACTGTTGTCATCAGAGATCCAACATTTTAGAGTTGTTTCCAGAACAAAAAGTTTCAGGGACAGCTATCTAAGATGGGAATTCCCCTCAAATTTGCTCTAATTTGCTGTTGTGTCTTTGGGACAGTAAGTGAAGGGACATTTCCCCAATGGTATACAGACAGCAAAAATAAACTAAAAGGGGCTTTAACCCTTCCCAAATCTATCCAGAGCTAAAATAAAATGTCTTGAATACACATGCACTTTAGGTGACTCAGTAAAAACAATGAAGTGAAAAAGAGTTCATTGTACTGTTAAAGGGTTATTAAACCCTCACCTTTTTTGCATATATAGCTTGCAAGCAGTAGATATATGCAAAAACTTTTTTTTTTTAAACCTTTTGAAACAGGTTAAAACTTACCTGTGTCTTCGCCACGCGCTCCCATCCGAACATCTGAAAATTTCTCAGGCGGCCGCAAAGGATCTTGGGGTGGGCGCATGCACAGTTCAGATGTTCAGCCGGGAGACGAGGAGAGACACAAGGTAAGTATACGGAGCAGCGTGCACCCGCACAGACACCTTGGGACATGAGAGGACATAAATAAATAGTAAGTGTGGAATAAAATAATGTCTTCCATGAAATACTATGTAACTATGTAACTATGAGAGAAGAGGACAGAGAAGTCAGCGCTAGATCGGAGACCCGCACCAGCGCTGGTGGGACAGCTAAAAACGACAGTAAGGAAGAAGATGATCGGATTAAGAGGCATCATTTAAGGTAAGTCCCTACACTAACATTGGGGGGAGGGGGAAAAAACCTTTAATGTCACTTTAAAGCTGTGAGAAAATTGGTTGTAAAAATGGTCTAACATTACAGTATTAAAAGAATTAGTAAGGATTAAAAAGAAAGTTAAATCCCAAAAGCGTAATAGAAACTCACCATCGAAAACTGACAAAAGGACATTTCTTAAACATCCATCAAGATTTTGAGCATAAGCTGATGTCTTTCCTTGCCTGATATAATCCATTGTGTAACAGAATCTGACCTCAATGTATATGTATTTTTTTCAGTTCAGCAGGTGTTTTAACCAATGTAGACAACTAGCAAAATACCACAGTTTAACCACTTGCTGACCGGGGTGTTTATATCCCCTTCCCATCCAGGCCATTTTTCAGTATTCAGCACTGCAGTACTTTGACTGACATTTATTCCGTCATGCAACGTTGTACTGAAATTAATTTTATACCATTAGATAGAGCTTTCTTTTGGTGGTATTTAATGACCACTACAGGTTTGGTTTTTTTACTGTATAATAAAAAAAAGTACCGAAAATTTTGAAAAAAAACCTGTTCTCCCTACGTTATGTTATAAAACATTTATTATTACCCAATTTTTTGGTAAAATATAAAAGACGGGGTCACGTCGGGTAAATAGACACCAAACATGTCAACCTTTAAGATTGCGTGCACCCGTACAATTGCAAAAACTACCATACTCAAAATTGACCATAGCCGACGCTTTAAAAGCTTTTACAGCTCATCAGTTTAGTGTTATCAGTGATTGATGACCCTAGAATTATTGCTCTCATTCCGACGTTCGCGGCGATATGTACCATGTGCGGCGCAATGGATGTAATCGGCGTTTTCGCACGTAGGAGGGCTTGACGCATGTTTGCGTGCGCGTGTGGGGGCGGGGGACTTACATTTTTTTTTTTATTATTGCTTTGATATGTGATTTTTAATTTTTTACTTTTTTTTTGTAACAATTTTTTTTTCCCACTGAAGTTTATTGCTATCACATAGGGAGCAAGCAAGCTCCCTATGTGATAGCCAATTTGCAGTGACAGGTCCTCTTTGTGGAGACATCAGGGGTCTTTAAGACCCCTAATGTCACCTAGGGACCCCCAGAGAAGCTGATGAAGCAGAGACCTGCTTCACCAGCTTCTCTCCGGTTTCTGTACCGGAGAGTGACACTGAATGCAGGCAGTGATGTAATACACATCACTGCCTGCATTCAGAAGAGGAGATCAAAAAACGGAGCTTGTGTACTGAGCTCCGTTTGATCTCCGGTTGCAGAGCTGCTGTGCTGGTCCCGGGCTCACACCAGGAACAGCGGAGCCCGGGATTGCCAGCAGCGGCGGAGGGGGGTCCGCACACCCGAACGGATATTACAAGCGATCGGGCGTCTCTACAGACGCCCGAACGCTTGTATGTAAGCAGCCATCGCTGGCTGTTCACACTCAGAGCCGGTTTCCTGCTCGTGTGCGCTGCCTAGCGGCGGGCAACAGCGGAACGGGATAGGACGTCTAAAGACGCCCACCCGCCCTCAAGAAGCAGCTGTCTGGCCGTTTAATTACAGCGGCCGGACAGCAGGTAGTTAAAGGGATACTAAACTTAGGCATTAAATCTTAAAAATGCATTTAAGTACCCTAACTATTAACAAAACTGTATATTTTTTGTGTATCACTCGGCTGTAGATCCTCAAATCATCTCTGAATTGGTGCCAACATGTCGTTCCTTCTGGAGGATGGCTGCTTTTGTTCCCCATGGTCCCTGTGTGTGTTGTAAAGTAGTCACTGCTCCAAGCTTGCTCCCATAATGGACTACATTGTCATGTTTAGTTAGCTAATTTGTACTGAGATTGTAGTCCATCACCGGAGTGAGCTTGGTGCAGTGACTGCTACAACACACACAGGGGGAAAAAAGTAGCAACCCTCCGGAGGAAAGGACAATGTCAGTTTGAATTCAGAGAGGATTTGAGGATCTACAGCTGGGTAATACACAAATGATTCTTAACAATGCAGTCAGGCCCGGATTTCCCACAAGGCCACCGAGGCCCGGGCTCGGGGCGGCAGAGCGTAGAGGGGCGGCAGCGGTGACAGCTGTCCTTCATTTTGGAGGGTGGCTACTTTTGTTCCCTATGGTCCCTCCCGTGACGGACTACAATCTCAATTCAAATTAGTAAACTAAACGTGAGATCGTACCGTAGTCCATCATAGGC
Source organism: Nanorana parkeri (assembly GCF_000935625.1). Classification (NCBI taxonomy): domain Eukaryota; kingdom Metazoa; phylum Chordata; class Amphibia; order Anura; family Dicroglossidae; genus Nanorana; species Nanorana parkeri. The sequence goes on from NW_017309413.1 coordinate 68,491, forward strand.
ACAAGCTACTTTACAACACACACAGGGACCATGGGGAACAAAAGTAGCCACCCCCCAGAAGGAAGGACGGTGTCAGCACCAATTCAGAGATGATTTGAGGATCTACAGCTGAGTGATGCACAAATAAGGTCCAGTTTTGTTAATAGTTAAGGTACTTGAATGCATTTTTAAGATTTAACTCCTGAATTTAGTGTCACTGTAAGTATGAAGCCAAATCTTCATACTTAAAGTTGAGACCTTGAAAAAATACAGACATTTGAACATTTTTCACCTCTCCCATTTTAGGATGACACACCTTTCCCCCCATCCATCCTCTTCTCTTTCCGGCCACTCTTTCCTTGCTTTATTCTTTCTTCTTGCCTTTGCAGCAGAGTTTACCATAACAACTCCAGGCCCAGACCCCCACATGGGAAAATAGATCTTAGAGCACCATTAAGCCTTTAACACACTGTAAAGTGGCCCTTCATTTAAGCCCTTCTCCCACAGCTTTACTGCATTTCTGTAAGGGGAGATTGTATTTAACACCTGTACATATCTACGCACATGCAGCAGGATTATGCGGGTGGAAAGCAAATATTAAATTCCTATGTATAAAGGGCATTGATGTAATTTCAAACTGGTATAAAACGTAAGGTGTCTTAAATGTAGAAAACCAAACATGCTCTATGTACCATGCATTATGTTTTTTCCCCAATAATTAGAGACGTTTAGTCAGAAAATAAATCGCTAATAGACTCACATGGCAAGTCATGTCAATTAGCTATATATTTATTTTAAATTCTGATCTGCAACAATATAGTTTGTTAAATGTGAATCAACCCTCTGCAGATGTCTCTAATGCTTTAGTGAAAAGGGAACACCGTTGAAACAATACCAATGCTTAGTTTTTTGCCAGAAAAATCCAGTTTATTTTCCTATGGCCCCAATAAGCATGACATTTTTGCATTTTCAACCAGTGCACCTGTAGCGCTCACCCCCGAAGGAGCCGCTGGATGATCGGGT
>NW_017309414.1:0-63804 GCF_000935625.1 Nanorana parkeri
TGATTTATGGAAATAAGTTGGGAATCTCCTTAATTACAGATTCTTGTTTGTTTCCATAAATAGACAACTGTATATCAGAGCAGTATAAACATTCTGACATATTCTCCTTAGATGCCCACTGCCTCAGACCATTAATTCGGGGGAGAGCAGAGGGGATCTAAGGGATCTAAGGAGAAGTATGGAGAGGGCTAGAGAGGCTGCAGATGCAGGCGGGGAGGGGCCGGCCGGATTTTTTAGAGAAGACATAAAGCCCCAATTTTTTGCATGATAGTAGCTCATGGTCTGATATAAGCTCATGGTCGCTAAAGCAGAAGGGAAAAAGCCACAGATGTGAGGCTTACTGAGGTGGCCAGCTGGAAACACTTGTGTACCGCTGTAGGCCTTACGTCGGTGGCAGTGAAACGGTTAAAATTGCATTGATGTGCCCATCTCGGGTTGGCGTCTCTTTTCTGAATTCATTATTCACTCGTGATTTGCCATTTTGCTGAATTTACCTTTCCAGTGAAATTAGCACAGATGCTGCCATCATCTTGTCCCGCCCACGTTCTAAAACTTTTCTGACACACAGTGACCGTATAGCTTCCTTGTACTGGCTTCCCATAAGTGTATCTAAAAGAGATAACATATTCCTAACTTAGGTAACATATGCAAATGTTGTTGTTCATTAAAGTGACACTAAACTCAGAAGTGAAATCTTAAAAATGCAATTAAGTACCTTAAAGTAGAACTATGGGCAGAGGCGGTTCTCTAATTAGGCTGTCGCCTAAGGCCTCGCCCTCACGGGAGCCTCGCAGCTGCCTAACCCGCCTCTACAGCTTAATTTTGTGAAGTGAAGCAGTGGCGGATCCGGGGACGCTGTACGCTGTGCGTTACCTCCTTCTGACCGCTGTGCTCTGTGCGTTACCTCCTTCTGACCGCTGTGCTCTGTGCATTACCTCTTTCTGACCGCTACACTCTGTGCGTTACTTCCTTCTGACCTCTGTACTCTGTGTGTTACCTCTTGACCGCTGCACTTTGTGCGTTACTTACTACTGACCTCTGCACTCTGTGCATTACATACTACTGACCTTGATTTCAGTTTCTAGTCAATGGTCTAGTCTGATATATATTGAATTAAATTGGTGGAAATTGTTCTTTATTTTGAACATAGTCTTGGCTTATAGCCAACCCTGTGCATGATGGGACAAATCTTGCCCATGCGCTGTTAAAAGTTTGAATTTGTGAACATCTTTTGCTGGGAGAAACCACATGTCAATTCTGAACCTTTTGTTTTCTGTTAGATACTGATAAGCAACCCATTGCATTTAAAAAGTCATTTTCATTTGGTTACATTTATATTTTGAATCAATATCCTGTGGTTAAATTTTACGCATTACCTGGGTTATCAAATTGATTGATATTATCTGATCCATAGCATTACTTACTACTGACCTCTGCCTTCTGTGCCTTACCTCCTTCTGACCGATGCACTCTGTGCGTTACTTCCATCTGACCTCTGCACTATATGTGTTACCTCTTTCTAACTGATGCACTCTTTGCGTTACCTCCTTCTGACCTCTACACTCTGCGCGTTACTTCCTTCTGACCAATGCACTCTGTGCGTTACTTCCTTTTGACCTCTGTTCTCTGTGTGTTACTTCCCTCTGATCTCTGCACTTTGTATGTTTCTTACTACTGACCTCTGCGCTCTCTGCATTACCTCCTGACCACTGCACTCTGTATGTTTCTTACTACTGACCTCTGCACTCTGTATGTCTTTTATTACTGACCTCTGCACTCTGTGTGTTACTTACTACTGACTTTTTTCACTTTATGCATTACTTCCTTAGAGTTAGGGTTTTGTGTATAGTTATTTGTAGAATTAGATATGAGACAGAAATAAAATTCTAGCTCTAGGAGCTGTAAATTCCTGGCTGTTGGGATTAAAGGCGAATCCTAAAATATGCAATTGATACAGTTAATTTTCTATTATCGTTTGCATTTTTTTCATTATGTGTGTAAGTGGGGGCCTCACGTTTGAGTTTCGCCTAAGGCCTCACAAAGTCTAGAGCCGCCGCTGACTATGGGGTAAGTGATTTACACTTATTCCCATAGTTAGAGCTAACATGTGACAATTAAACTGTCACATGTCGGCTCTATTGATGGGGAAGTGAACGAACACATACAGTCGTTCACTTCCCGATCATCTCCCTGCAGTGAGCGGCTCCCAACATGGATTCCCCCCTCCCCTCTCTGATCCTTCAGTGCTGACTGGAGAAACGGCCTCTAGATAGGCAGAGCCAGCTGTCACTCGCGCAGCTGGGTGGATCTTGACAGTATTGTCGGGATCTGTCCCGGCTCTGGCGCTCTCAGTATATAGTGGGCAATAGCCTGCTATATACTGAGCTTTGGGTCACGGGAGGAGGTTAGTATATGTCCTCCTGTGATCCTTAAGGTTTTCTTTTAACTATTAACAAAACTGTTGCTTTCTATATTCAGTGATATTCAGACTCACCTTGCACATACATGAAGTGGGAACTGGTCACTGTCAAACATAACAACCTTAGGGAACTGAAGGGAAACTTCAAACTTTGGAAGAACTGTGGAGATATATTTATAGCAATCACAAATAGTATAGACTATCGGTAATAAATGTTTTTATTAGGACAGTTCCTCACCATATTCCTCCACAGTGAATGCATGGACTGTGTCTTTCACCCGGATGGAGTATTCTCCCAGTGGAGGCTCAGAGGAAAGAGGAAGGGAAAGCTCAGCCAATCCCTGACTGACGCTAACATTCAACCACTGTGCAATCCTGTTCTTTCCAGGATCCTTAAAAGTGGAAATAATTTAGTTTAACAGGGCTTTTTACCTGTGTACAAATGACCACTAAATATAATTCACAGAATGGGTATTTAACATTGACAAGACTACATGAAATGTGTAGACAGGATAAACATAGATTTACAACTGTGTGTTTTTAACGCATATGCATTTCCATTAAAATGAATAGTAGACATGTGCGATTCATTCCGTTTCGAATCAAAATTTGTATAATTTTCCGAAATCCCACACATCCGAATTCCAATGTATCTGAATGCGTCAGGTTTCCAAATTTCCGTTTCTGAATTTTGGATCCCGTCCGACTTTAGTTTAAAAACTAATTTGAATCGGACATGTGACTTTTCTGGTCAATCAGATGTGTTTTTCGGTTTAATAAATACGAATGGGTCTGAATCAGGTATAGTTGTATGTATATATGGTAGAGGTGCACCGAAATGAAAATTTTAAAACCGAAACGAAACCGAAATAAAAAATTGCCAGGCCGAAACCGAAAATGTTTTTTATTTAAATGTTTTTAAAAATGTTAAATATTTTATTTTTATAAACTTTTACATTTTTTTATATTTATTTTTATTTATTCATTTTTTATTAAATATTTTTATTTTTTACTTTACTTTTACGGGCTTTGGGAAATATTAGGGGTCTAAACAGATCCCTGATATTTCCCTTTTAAAATAGAAAAAGAGATTGAGGACACAAAGTCCTCAGTCTCTTTTTCTGTATCCCGTTATCAATGAACAGGAATCCTCTATGAGTGTTCCAGTTCATTCATAATTTGAGAACATTGTGTATTTACTATAACCAGAATCATGAATGAACAGGAGGTGATGTAGATCACTTCCCATTCACTCCTGTCACAGGAGGCTGAGCGACACGTGCAGGGAGGAGAACTGAGCCTTCTGTGCCAGGGTGGGCGAGACAGCTAATCACAGTCCGGCATAGCAGTGTGTGGGTGGAGACACACACACACACCGCTCTGCCGGACTGTGATAGCAGGCTGAGTGGTGTGGGAGGAGACACGCTGGCCGCTCAGAGCGCTCTCCTCCCGCATCGCTTGGCTGGCTGTCACAGTTTCCTTCCTCCCCGTGGAACACAGAGCAGAGCCCAGCGGGGAGGCAAGAAAGCAGGGATGCGCCGATGTATCGGCAGGAAAATTGCACTTTCTGCATTTTGCCAAAAGTGCCATTTTCGCCTGATATGTTTCGGTGGCCGATATATTGGTGCATCCCTAATATATGGGACACAATGTTGCCTCTACAAATATCCGTTTGTATTATAGAATACTACTTATATATTTATAACACTAAAACTGATGCTCCAAGACCTGAATGAAGTTCGAATTTCTAAATAGCATTCAAGAGCTGCCCAATGCCATTTGGTTCTGGAAGCCTTTAATTTGGCTACCAGACCCGAATTGCTTTCTGGAGCTCCTGAATGGTATTTGGAAATTGGGACTCCCGAATGCCATATAGGTGTAGAAGTTTTAGTGTTAGTATTCATATCTGTACAGTAATACCTTGGTTTGCGAGCATAATTCGTTCCGGAAGCATGCTTGTAATCTAAAGCGCTTGTATATCAAAGCAAATTTCCCCATAGGAAATAATTGAAACTCAGATGATTCGTTCCACAACCCAAAAATATTCATATACAATTATTACAATACTGTACTGTAATATAATACTGTACAAAATATAAAGAACAATAAACCAATTACAGGTACCTTCGTGGCTGGTGTGAGGGAGACAAGAGAGGAGGATTATTGTGTAGGACGACTTTCACTATCACTAACGGAATCACTGCCATCTCTTGGCTCAATGGAATCTTTTTCATTTCGTGAAACCTTAACAAGGAATCTATCCAATGACACTTGATGTTGGCTCCTTTTGAGGATTTTGCGGAAATGTGATATTGCATTGTCGTTAAACAGATTTATCGCTCGCACTGCTACAGCCTTATTCGGTGGTCCTTTTCTACAAAATTTTGCTCTTATTGCAAGGCATTGCTTGTATAGCAAGGCAAAATTTTTCAGAAATGTTTGCTTGTCTTGCAGAACACTCGCAAACCAAGTTACTTGTAAACCAAGGTATTACTGTATATGGTTTTTTGTGGTATTCGCAATGAATGTTTGTAAACTCATCAGAAACGAAGGAAAATTCGGATTTCGTCCGAATCCGAAACCTGCACCAAATTGAATTCCAGATCCAAATCACGAAATAACGAAATATTCAAACAGAGCCAAATTTTTCCACAGCTTACATGTCTTATGAATAGGAACACATGTCAAACCTCACTGCAACATATGTTAATGTGTATCGTAGCATACTTGGGGAGAACACACGAACTCCATGTAGATAGGGTTACAGGTTAAAGAGGCAAGAGTGCACACTACACAGCCTCAATGCAACAGAAAAACACATATAAATATAAAGTTATATTTTAAAAAACCTATCAAGTTTATTTAAATATGGCTTAAATATTTGTACCTGTAGTTCTACGACTGGAAACTGAAAGAGAAAAAACAGGTAATGAAACACATCTTGACTATATTTTGTTTATACTTATTTGGTGAAAAATTATTAAGAAATCTGGGTCTATTTAAGAAGCAGTAAATGTGACACTAACAGGGCTATTCACAAAAGGGTGAAGAGTTTTGAGAAGGCAGGAGAAATGAACAATCTAGGACAACATAGCTGAACTGGAAAGTGAGCTGAATTGGAGGATTTTTCCAAATCAGCTATGATGTCCTAGATTGTTCACTTCTCCAGCCTTCTCCAAACTCTTCACCCTTTTGTAAATAGTCATATTTGTAATATTCACTGCAGGTGTATCTTCCCGGTGCAAGCTTTTTAAATTGCAGTGATTGATTCATCAGCAGTTATTGTTTGGTCTATGTTAGATTCATAGTTTTTAAACTATGGCCCATATGTAAAGTAGCAATATAAATATAGTACAAGAAGCATGCAAAGTGTGAAGGTTTAAACACATCAACATAATAAATATTACAATAGCTCAGATAGTGTGCTTACTGGAATAAATCATAATTTTCTGTTAGCTAAGAACTATGTTAAGTACTCGTAGCCTCTAAACGGGCCACATAATGTTTCCCCAGAACTGTACAAATATAAATACAAAGGTACAGACATATCAAATAATGTGTTAAAAGCATTTTTAATAGACTATCACCACGGTGTGCTGACACACTGGTGCACAATAAATTGTCCTGCCCTGTCTGCCTTTTCTCACTAAGCAATAGCAAAATCTGATAGTCATAGTAGCACTAATGTCAGTGCAAATCTACTGTATATTGAAGTAAAATCAACTGAGTTGACACAAGAAGGTACATTGAGATACCCTCAAGTGCACCCCAAGAACCCTAAAACCTCACATGCAAATACTGGAGAGAGTAGAGGTGTAGTGTGCATTGCCACTTTCCACCCATCTTTTGATTGGTCACTTGATGAGATGGACAGCTTCACTGACTAATAGGTTAAAGCTATTGTTTATATGGCTAAGTACACCCAATAACTAGGTGTCTGCATTCAACTTGTGATACCAGTTTAGTTGCCAGGTGCACAAAGACAGTGCATTGTTGTGCTCAGAATGTCTATTTAGTCTTGTTAGCATGCTGTTTATACAGATATAGGTGCAGCAACCATTCTCGTATATTATACTGTTATTACTAGTTTTGCTGTAGTAGTATTAGCTGAAATGCTTACATAGCTGGGATCACTAAGTGGACTGGACGCCGGACATGGACCAAGTGAAAGTTCAGATCACGATTGCACACTTGCGCTGGTTTATGTCTGGTTGGATGACAAAGGCTGCACAGGTGCATCCACTGACAGCAAGCCATAAGCCAGTCAAGATTCCCCCTCCTCTGTGGTCTTTGGTTGCTAGAACTGTCGGCATCCTAAAAACCAAGGAAATCACATGCACGTCCAATCCTGAGCATCACAGGAGGACGATGACTAACTTCTTTCATCCAGACCCGCAGACCGCTCCGCCTTCCAGGTCCTGTCCTCCTCCTGCTGAGAAAGCGCACAGGGACACTCTAATGGGAACAACAAATGTCAGGAGGCATGCTCATTAATTGTCCCCATCAGAGTGCCCCCTTACATTGGTTGTCCCCATCAGAGTACCCCCTTACATTGGTTGACCCCATAAGAGTGCCCCCCCCCCCTTACATTGGTTATTCCCATCAAAATGCCCGCTTACAGTAGAAGACATAGAAACTCTTCACATGTTCATGACTGTTAGCGGTAAGAGTTTCCAATAAAAAGTGTTGATGGGTTAAAGATTATCCCTTGTATTAATATGTGATGTAATTTTAGATTAAATAGCGGAGTCTCTTATCCATAAAGCTACTACTTATAGCTTTTAAACTCTTATATTTCCATACATAAACACTTACCACAGTATGTCTGGGTTGAAGATTTTCATTAATGGAGAGGATTCTGAATTTAACTGTAAAAGACAAATGTAAAATGTTATGATTCTATAAGCTCTCTCCTAATCATTTAAAAGTGCTTCAACAATGCTAGTTCAGGGTTTCAAGCAACCAAATAATGAGATGTAAAATCTATTGAAACACAACTGGACTTGCTGATCATTCTTGAAAAGCTTTTACCCCTCATGCAAATGGTTTCTTCAGCTCATTGGTACAGTAATTCTCTTTTACCAGATGTTTGGAAAATGTTTAAGGTTTTGGCAATATATCTGGACTTTCTTATAGTTATGAATTTAAACAACCTTTGTATGATGCTAAAAATAACTCTCATGTTTTTACAAAATACAAAAACATATGGGTCAAAGAAGAGTAACTTTTAATGATGTTTTGATTATAAAGCTTTTTAGTTTAAAAAAATTATAAGGATTACTATTGTGATGTCATTGCAATGGCCTTACTCCCTGTATTGCATATATCTTGGGTGTCAGGGTCTAGCAATGCCCTTGGTCTGAATAGCAGTCTTACAGTATTTATTGTATGGCTTTTGCATCTTATTGCTTTACTTATTTCCTGGAATATACATTCCTGTAGAATTCTGTATTGATTAAACAGTTACCAGTTTGTCCTGGTTTGTACACAGCTTTGTCTGTCTGAACCAAAAGACCGGATTTCATCTTCATCACCAGAACTTTACTGCTGTTCATTACTGTTTCCCCTGCATTTTCTATGGAGACATCCAACGTGCCCACTACATCCGACTCTACAGGCGTGAAAACCTAAGCAACAAAAAAAAGAATTGGTGGATTTGAGCTTGAGGCAGAACTCCAGTTCCATGTAGGTAAAGGAGAGAGTTGAACAAATGAAATTCAAGACAAACAAAGTATTTTCACTGCAAATAGTGTATATTATTTTTATTTATGGTTTCATAATTATTGTATTTTGGTCAGGGTTAAAAACATTTTTTTATATATATTATATGCACCGAGGTGGTGGACCTCTCAGCTCCTTTTATACATGTTGTCCTTGTCTTCTGGATATTTACACACACATATGAATAAGGCGTGTGTGTGGTAGATTAAGCCCCATTGTGGCACTTCAATTTTAGGTTTGCTCCGTTCAGATGGCTGAATTTACACTTTTATTAAAAACCCAGAACAATTATAGCTTCACTTTACCAAGAAAACAACTTGCTATTCAAACTTACCAACAGTAACCAATCAGCACTCATGTTTAATTCTTCTGAATGTTCAAGAGATTAAAAGAATAAGCTTTGGTTATATGCTAGGACTATGGGTTGGGGCTCATCATCATGGTTCTGTCCACTATCCTATTAAGGATAGAGTCTTGTTACAAAGTCTACAAATATAGGAGGACGTTTGGTCATGTGTTTGGATCAAAGATGGATAGTGTGCCTGCCTGTGAGCCCCTAATTTTCTCTGGCTGAGACTGTTCAGAAGGTGAATTTTTCAGCCAAGCCACATAACACTGGCTCAAGCACAGTACCAAATCTGACATCTTCATTTTCCACAGGGGATCCAGCACATTGGAAAAACACCAACAACCCTTTCCAGTCTTCCCTCAAACCTTAATTGAGCCAGGAAAATATCCATCATCGCGTGAACTTTTTGGAAAGCAGTCTTCACAGGACCTAACCTTGTGGTTTCTTCCTACTCATCTGGCTCTCAAATGCCAATCAGGTTAGTTGGACCTCACCCCTTCCCACATAATTCACATCTTAATCTTCCACTATCCTAATCATCTCCTTAGCCATGTAGAACCTCTGTTTATTTCTGCATATCATAGATGTGGACTTAATTACCTGGATTGGAACACAGGTGAATATGGACTCCTGGTCAAATATCTTCTCCACAAGGGTTGTGTTCTTTTCATCCAGCCGTAAAGAGATCTGTACTCTGCTCTCCCCCTGAGCCCCCTCCAGGTGTATACATAGAGTTTCATGAGAGTGAATTTCAGAGGGGAAGATGACAGCATAGTGCCTGCAAAGATTAAAAGTCAGCATTAGAAACCACAAAGGGAGATTTAAAAGAATTGTGAAACATTTATCCATACTTAAAGTGGACCTTTACCCCTTTGATTAAAAATCCCATCATCATACAGCATGCATGCTGCATGCTGATATGAAATTATCTTACTTGTGTTAGCTAAACAAACATATTTTTGTTTTTTTGCAATTTCTTTTTTTTCTACTTCCTGGTCCCCTTTGGCACAAATTATGTAATTGTGACCAAGTATTGCATCCTGAGAATGTTACATAAGCAGAGCATTCTGGGAAATCTTATCTGTAATCCCATGAGATCTCAGGGAAAGGAATTTTCCTCTCCTGGGATGATGTGCATGGTCACATGTCCTAGTCACATGTGCCTGAGATCCCGAAAGTAAAGGGAGTTCTATTAGTCTACCCTTAGTTAAAATGGCCACTGTCAGAAGACTGGGGAAGAAAAGAGAAATACGGTATGCAAAGAATACAAAGCGGCAATTATCTAGTAGTATGTGTTTGTAGATTGTCATTACTAAACATTTCTAAAGATGTCTTTGTTGTTATTTTGAAGAAATGGGTAAAGTTCCTCTTTAATGGGCACAGTCTAAAAATTTTTACTTATCCAAACCATTCTCTGGCTTTCGAAATTATTCGCAGAACAGCAATTCTCTGTACAAATTAGTAAACTAAACATGAGATTGTAGTCCAAAATGGAAGTGAGCTTGGAGCAATCGCTACTTTACAATACACACACAGGATGATGGGGAACAAAAGTAGAACCCCTCCAGAAGGAAGGACAGTGTCAGCACCAATTCAGAGATGACTTCAGGATCTAAAGCCGAGTGATACACAAATAAGCTAATAGTTAAAGGTACTGGAATGAATTTTTAATCTTTAACTCGGGAGTTTAGTGTCACTTTAAGTGAGATTTACTTGTAGGAAAATAAAAGAAATGCATCAAAGGATGACATGACATGGATGGGAACACCCAAGACCTTCATGCTCATTTAATAGTGCACACTTTGACAAATGAGGTCAGCGGGTCCTCAAATAATCAATAATCTAAACGGTTTCATGGTCTGTAGATTTGCAGACATTCACTGATGCGCTAGCGACAGCTCCCCATGACTTCCATAGCGTGTGCAGATGAGTTGCCATACATATTTGAATGGCACTCTAAGGGCAGCAAAAGATAGGCAGGTGTCTTCTAGAAAACAAAAGGAGCGAAAGGAGTTGCTAAAGCCACTTATCTTACAGTGCCTATCATCAGATATCTAAGCTCACTGGAATCTACAACAAACATAATCATTTAGGTAATAAATAGAAGCAGTGCCTGTGTTCTGAAAGGTTTAAAAACAAAACTTTTACAATGCATACATATAATATATACAGTAGACATGTGCACTGCCAAAAAATTTGTTTAGTTTCGTTTTGTTTTAAATTCGGATTTGTGTTATTTCGTTTTTTAGGATTCGGGTGTGAAAGTCAATTCGGATTCGGAATTCGGATTCGGACGAAATTCGGTAGCGCTAGTACGAACGTTCGTTTCGTTTTCTTTTCTTATTCGTTTCTTATTCGTTTATTTCGTTTGCAGCAAAAGTGACATTTGAGGGGGGAAAAATATTTTTTTCCTCTAATGTCACTTTGCTCCAACGAACGAAACGAATAAGAAACGAATAAGAAACGAATAAGAACAGAAAACGAAACGAACGTTCGTACTAACGCTACAGAATTTTGGAAATGGAAATTCGGATTAGTTTGCATTCGTTATGTCTGTAATTCGGAATTCGGATACATCCGAATGTCCGAATTTCCGAAAATTCGTCCGAATTTCGATTCGGAACTAAACGAATCGCACATGTCTAATATACAGTATATAAGTACTGTGACATTGCAAGGGGGGGGGGGATTGTAAAGGAAAGGAGTAATTCCCCTTAAATCCTGCCCTGCGGAAGACAGGAAAACTCCAGGCCAGGTTTAGAATATTGTTTGTTTTGGGGTGGTTGGGGGAAGCTTACAACCATTTAGAGAGGTACCACTGTGTTAATAAGTGCCTAACAACAATTTATTTTCTGTTTGTTTTATTTTATTTGCCTATGCAATCTTTGATACAAAATAAAGCTAGTTACGTGTCAGGTTTAACCTTCTGTTGACTGGACATTATTTTGTACATCCTCCTGAGGTCTGAGAATGCCTTTTCCCAAGGAAAGGTGGTTGTAAGTAGAGTGACATCTCAAAAGATAATTTTTAGAAATATATATATATTTTTTTAATAAATAACAGCAACTGAAATCTGAGAATACGTTTTCTGGTAGGCAGGGTGTTAGTGAAGCCAGGACCAAGATCACATTCCTGGGTTATTCTTCCATAAAAAAAAACCTTATTTGTATTTAGCAATATCCTATAAGCTTTGTGAAGAAATGTTCTGTGGTTACTTGCAGGTAAAACTCCTGTGTGACCTTGTCCTATCATATTGGCTTGTGCTTTTCCTGAATGACATTGAAAATGTCATTCAGGTAAGGCAGGGTGTTAGTGAAGCCAGGACCAAGATCACATCCCTGGGTCATTCTTCCATAAAAAAAACCTTATTTGTATTTAGCAATACCCTATAAGCTTTGTGAAGAAATGTTCTGTGGTTACTGGCAGGTAAAACTCCTGTGTGACCTTGTCCTATCATATTGGCTTGTGCTTTTCCTGAATGACATTGAGAATGAGAATTTTCCACACCAGTGATTTGTTGTGACATACCTTAGATACATTTAACACAGATGTGATGATCTTTAACTTTAAAGGTCAATGAAAGTGCTCTGATCTGCCCACACATGTAGAGTGTTGTGTGGAAATCATGTCTGACACCATTTCTCAATCATGAAGTTACAAGCCTGGAAAGCTCTCACTTGGCACCAACTTAAATGGTCTGCTAACAGGCAAGAGTCATATGAGAGCTTTTCAGGCCTGTATTTTCATGACTGGGAAGTTATATCGGAGAAGTCAATTTTTTTTACTGTATTTACCATAATGGAGCTCATGGGTCAATACCTAGGACAGACAGCAGGGTTAAAGGCGCACAAAGGCTTAAAATTAACATATGTTTTTCTTATTATGTTCTACTCATCTGCCCTCTGGACTGTTTTCTGGAACAACCTCTTGTGGTTAAATTCAAAAAGTAAAGTATAGAAGCATTATGCACATGGGGACAGAAGTCAGAATACCTTTTAGTGCTGGATCACACCAGCCGGAAGGTGTTAAGATGTGCATAATGAACATGCACCCATGTAAGATGTGCACACATGCTGCCACGTATTGTTAAAACATGTCACAGTGCTTGCTTTTTTACACAACTGTATGCAAAATTAATGGCACAGCAATACACCTCATCAAAGTATATGTGTTGCGATACACAGTAAAGTGCACAGTAAAGTGCGCCCCTTGCTACATGTTACGGCAATGCATATATATTAATGTGCCCTCAAGTTTAGATAGTTAAGCAGTGCAACAAAAAATGAGTAAATTGTAAAAAGCCGTTGGAAATTATTGTAATGATATTGATACCTTAGTTCAATAACTGTCCTTTTAACTACACAATTGAATAAACATATTGCTTAACTGCAGCTGCCTTTTCAGACTGGTGTGCATACATTAAAGATTATGTGGTTATCAAAGTATCAGTAATGATCAGCTACTGAACATTTAAGATTTCCTAAACTACAGTAACATGCCATTGCAATCATTTGCTTCTATTTATCATAATTGGTAAACACTTTGATCATTATAGCAAAAACAATTTCCATTCAATCCTTTATTGTAAATCCAGATATATAAAACAAATTGATTAACAAGATCTACTGTATATAGAAACATTGATGTTGTTTGTAATCCTAGTGTTCTGACACACAATGGGTCAGGGTAAAAGCTTCTATCCAGCCTATGGGAAGTAAAATCAACACAGCTGTGTTCTAATTAACGTCCATTGTTCCAAATACAAACAATACAAACTGAAACTCTTATACAATGTATCACAAACATTGAAATTCTTTACATTTATTACTCAGCTTTTAAATGGGTTACACCACTAGGAACCCATCTAACATCACCAAGGGTATCGCATATACACTAGCATTAAATTAAATTACTCACAGTTTGGCTTCCACAGAGCAGGAGATGTGAAGAAGGACTAGACCAGCGCACAGCACCCATGACACCATTGTGCAGGGTTGCAGGGCTTAGAATGAGAGTGTAGAAAGCTTGGCTTGGACTTGGTATGTTTTGCTTCCCCTAGACTCCCCCCTCTTACACTGTTGGAAGCAGGATTCGCTACGAGAACATTGACCAATGAACAGCAAATACTTGATAACCAATAACCTGTCATTGGAGGCCTTGCAGGGGATTATGCAAATATATTTTTTTAAAGTTTGTTTTTCATCATTATTATTTTTAAAAGTTGATAAAGTGCCCCCACTGTGACTTTGTTGGAACAGTCATGTTTTCACAGAAGAATGAAAACACTACAAGTAACATATGAGTCGGACTGTTTTTGACTTTGCTTTTGCCTATATCTTCAATGGCATATCATAATGTTCCTTTTTGGCAGCAAATACTTTTTCTTGGCACACTTTCCATGCAGCTTAAATTGGTGCAATGTCTTTCTGATTGAACATGCACATTAACGCCAACTGTTGTAAGGGCTAGCTACAGATTCCACAATGAAATATGTGGTCAGTGGTGATGTGTCCCCCTATATTGTTGGTCAGTGGAGAAGGACCCTCTTACATTTAACACCTCTCTCTGGGCAGGTTAATAACACCTCCTAGGTCCAATTATGACACCTGGTTGTGATTAACACATTATGTGGATTGGAGCAAAATTCACTATATTTATTCCCAGAGAATATTTGTACAAGTCATTCTGAATTGAGAAAGATGGTTGGATGACCAGTGAAACATCTTCAAGAAAAATACAGCAAGTCCAGCTGCCTTGACTTTTTTTTTTACAGATATACGATGATCTGGATGAATGGGAACCTTCAGAGACATCTTACATTGGTGGTTACTGGGAGAAAAGTAGATAATTGGAGTTGGCTTACCTTACACAGGAGCTGCTCAATTTTCAGTATCCTTGGCTCTTCTGAATGGTTGTGATATACCCCAAACCCATAATACAGTACTGTTTCTTAAAAGTTTAAGTGTCGAGCAATATCACAGACCCCCATCTTACCGTGTTATGTATTCAGTACAAATGCTTAAAGCGTATCTCTAGGAAAAAATTTTTTTTTAGTTTTGGATAGACTAAAACTAGTTCCCTTTGTTAAGTCTTTATTTCGGTCTGCATTAGGAAGATTAATCTCTTTATTTGTACTGGTGACCATTGTCACTGAGAGAGAAAGTGAGGGGAAAGACAAAATGTTAGTGTTGCCCCTAAAACAAAGAGGAAATCTTCCATTGGGGGCACCTGTTCTGGGGGAAACTGAAGTTCACTGAGTGAACTTCACCTCACTTTGGGAGATTTTGTCTAACTTCCTGTCATGTCTCTGGGACAGGAAGTCATGGGAAATTTCCTCAATGGTACACAGACAGCCAAAAAAATATATTAGCTATACATACATTTTAAATGTGTTTTTAAACAGTACCTTAGTGTACTGGCCTCAATTAATTTCCTGCCGTCAGCATTCAGACAATAAGATTTCAACTGATCAGGAGAGATTCTCTGACTAAGAGGGGCCAGGACACCACATTGCATTGGCATCAGGGGTTACTGTTCTTATTGCAGGTAGCAGGGGAATGGTGCATGGCAGAGCACTATCCCACCGGTGGGACCCTCCTAAATTTTCCTGCACCCCCACTTGGAGGCGTGACCCTTGGGTTGCACAACCTGAGTTTAATAAGCCACTTTGTAACCATTACATTGTAGGAGTGCCAGGTTTCTCTTGTCTCTGCTACTTTACTTTTTACTTACATATGCAGTATGCGTTGTGGTGTTAATAGGGCACATTGAAAACATTTTTTTGAATGTGTCATAGTGGTGACTGGCGTTGTTTAGTTTCTGAAAGACAGCACTCACGGCATCTAGTGTGAACAGGCCTTTAGACTTTCTATCAACAATATGGTATGAGACACTACCTGATTGGAGAGACACTGAATGATCTGTTTAGTTAACCCTCACTCTACATTGCTTTTGGTAAATGTAGTGAAGATTGCATAGGAACTGTACAATAATGTTGCCACATGCGTGGCCACCTTCAGTCACATCAAAAATTTATTTTGATACATTTTGCAGTAATTACTACATTTCGATTTGTTGAACTCAATGTTTATTTGTTGAAATACGATATTAAAATATAGATGTGGTGGCTGCATTGTTTTTCTTTTTTAGGCTAAGAACATTTACAGTAAGTATGGAAAATCTTGCCACAGATGATGTGTCCTTGTCACTTCTTTTGAGCTAAGCTGAAAGAAAAACAATGTTATCTTCGTTCTGTAACCTATTATTCCCATCATCTCTCCAACAATGTAAGTGAATCAAAGCAGACATGTCTGAAGTCCAGCCTGTGTGACAACCATGTCTCCCTCCATAAATACAGAGGAGCAGTGAATGTAGCCATCCTAGGACAGGAAGTGGGTTATTTGCAGGATTACTAAGTGAAAATAAAAGGTAAAAAGTCTGAAAAGAGACGTAATGCAGCCACCACCTAAGACAGATAAACTGCAACACATTACATTTTTACTTTTGGCTAAAGATTCACTGTATTCTGATTTTATAATATCATCCCACTGAAGTAGTCCCGAGTACAAAATGCAGTGCTTCCAACTGTATGGTTTTTTTTTTCTGTCACATGGTTTACGGATACTCTTTGTCAATGTTAGGAAACCATGAGATATTTGGTAAACTCATATTTATTAGGGATTGTTTCATCGTCGGACATCATTATATGGTCACAGTGTTATTTTGTCTTCATATTGAATTGTCAGAGTTATCCTCTGTAAAAGAAGACAAAGACAGAAAAAAGGACAGTTTTGTTTAGAATAGAAGTAGTTGTTTCTTGTTCAGAACTGTGTCAGAATATAATAGTACAAGAGAGAAGCGTCATACACACTGCCTGGCCAAAAACAAAGTCGCCACCTGGATTTAGCTAAACAAATTAGCAATAGCCTTCCATTGGATAATTACTGCAGTGATTAAAATCACTGCAGTAATTATCCAGGTTAGGTTCACACCTAGGCGACACCTCATTGCCACACAATCAGGAGTCGCCATGGTGAGAACCAATCGTGCTCTGGGTGCCATTATTTTCTAATGGCACCCCAGTCGCGCTGGGCGAGCGGATCATGTGGCTTCCTATAACAGCCGCGTGTCGTGTATCACAGAAAAAAGGTACTTGTGCGCAGATGTCACCCCATTGAAATCAATGGGGCCGCGCGGCACTCAGTGTCTGCATTGTGCAGTACTGCATGACACCCGGTGTCGTGCGGTGTAGTGCAGGTGTGAACCTAGCCTCAGCTGGACACAAGTTATCTAATTTCTTAAACAACCATGCCAGAAGACAAATCCTGTGGCCATGGAAAAAATTTAACTGTTCAAGATGAAATTTCTTGGCCCTTGCTCTTTCCGCCCAGGATGTGGCCATAGATCTAGTTGAATGTGCCTTCAGGAAAGGTGGTGGCACAGTCTGTGCCATCCGATAAACCTCTGATATAGTTAACCTAATCCATCTTGCAATGGATGATTGGACGCTTTTGTTCCCCTTAGTACAACCCGAAAACAGAACAAAAAGGGCATTTGACTTACGAAAAGATTAGGTCGCTTCTAAGTAAGCTAATAAACAACGTCTAACATCCAAACAGTTGAAGGCTTTCTCCCTATCATTAGAGTGGCTAGCACTAAAGGTTGGAAGGACAATGTCCTGGGTTCTATGAAAAAAAGAAGCAATCTTAGATTCTATCCTCAAAAATGGAACGGAAGGGTTCCTGGATAGATAAAGCTTGCAGCTCACTAATCCTTCTAGCAGAGGTGACTGCTATAAAAAAAAAAAAAAAACAGTTTTAGGTGTAATAGACCTTAATGAAATCTCTGAAATGGGTTCAAAAGGAGGATCTTGGAGTCCTTTCAAGACTAAAGACGAATCCCACTGGGGAAATTTTTTTATTGGCGCTGGCCTCAATCTCTTCATGGCCTTGAAAAATCTAGAAATAAGTGGTTCTGTAGCAAGAGAAGTCTGCAAATAGATACTTAAGGCTGATACCTGGACCTTAAGCGTACTTACTGCTATACCCTTGTCTGCCCCATCCTGCAGAAAATCCAAGATTGTAGGAATGGAAAATCGGTTATTAGCCTTATACCAAGAGTTAAAACTTTTCCACACCTTGCCATAGATGGCCCTAGTAACTGGCTTACGACTGTTATGTAATGTAACAATAACTTTGTCAGATATACCTTTAGCCCTCAGCATGTCTTCTTCAGAAACCAAGCGGTTAAATTTAGAGATGGAGATCCTGGGTGAAAAACAGGACCCTGGGATAGTAGATCCTTTCTGACTGGTAATCTCCATGGTGGAAAGACAGCTAGGGACTGCAGGAGAGTGAACCAGGGTCTTTTTGGCCAAAAAGGTGCTATAAGGATCAGGTCTGCCTGCTCCCGGAGGAACTTTTGAAGGACCCTCGGTATTAGGTATATTGGTGGAAAGGCATAACACAGTTTGAAGATCCATGGATTGGTTAACGCATCATGTGCTACTGCCCTGTCCATAGGGTTGAGAGAAAAGAACCTCTCTACCTTGGTATTTTTTCCAGAAGCAAAAAGATCCACCTCTGGAATTCCAAACTGACGTACCAGGAGATCGTAAACCTCTGGACATAGAGTCCACTGATCCTGCAGAATCCTGTGTCTGCTGAGATAGTCTGCTAGATTGTTCTGAACCCTTTTCAGGTGAACTGCAGAAATGGAGGCCAGTGCCCCCTCTGCCCAAAAGAATATTCTCTCTGCCAACTTCTGTAAGGATGCACTTCTTGTACCCCCCTGCTTGTTGATGTAGGCTACTACTGCTACACTGTCTGACAGAATCAGAAGGTGGTGACCCCTCATTGTTTCTTGGAAATGGAGAAGCGCATTCAAAACTGCCTTCAATTCCCTCCAATTGGACGAAGCTCTGGACTCCTGTCTTGACCACTGACCCTGGACACACACGTCTCGAACATGAGCATTCCAGGAGCTGGCATCTGTTGCCAATCTTTCCGATATGGGGAATGTCCAGAGCAAACCCCTCGTTAGTTGACTTTCCTTCTTCCACCACCAGAGGGATCTTTTTATCTTTGATGAAAGGCCGCACCCTTGATTCCAATGAATCCTGAGGGTGATCCCATATCTGCAACAGAAAGTGCTGTAGTGGCCTCTGATGGAAACTTGCCCATTCTACTGCCGGGAACGTTGAGGTAATTAACCCAGAACTGACATTACATATCTTAAGGAAATCATCTGATTCCCTGCAAACAGGAAACTGTTGTGGCTAGTTTTACCACCTTTTCCTATGGTAGGTAAACCTTAATCTCCCTTGAGTTTAGTGTGTAAACTAGGAACGTTACTACCTGTGAGGGCAAAATATTTGATTTTTTTACATTTATCAGCCACCCTAGGTTCTCCAACCAAGATCGTGTCAAGCTCTGGTCTCTTTCCAAAGCCTCCGATGTCTGTGCCATCAGCAAAATATCATCCAGATAAGGAACAATGCTGACCACATGCAGTCTTAGAAGAGCTATTCACACCTTGGTGAATATTCTGGGTGCTGACAAAAGGCCAAACGGAAGAGCTCTGAACTGGAAATGACTGATCGTCGTACCCATCCTGACTGCTAGTCGAAGGTACTTTTGAGAACTGGATCTTATCGGTATATGAAAATATGCATCCTTCAGATCTATTGTAGCCATATAGGCTCCTGCTTGGAGAAAATTCTTTATTGAAAATATTGAGTCCATTCTGAATCTTTTGTAGCGAATGGACACATTCAAAGGCTTTAAATTACTTCCGGTTCCGGCGCCTGATGTAGCGGAGTAAAGAGCTCCCGCACTGCCAGGACTAACCTGCATATAAAACCGATTTTAAAGACCACGAACCTACACGAGTCCTCCTCTCTGCGACGTACCAGAGCAGCCATGGACAAATTTCTGGCGAAACGCCGCGCTGGACCCAGGGGCAAGGGGACACCCGTACGCGGCAAAAGGCTGCAACTGCAGTTTAAAATGGCGGCCGTCTCAGAGAAGCCGGACATCAGCGCCTCGTCGGAGGAAGAATTGCCCTCAATGTCGGATCACGGATTGATCGCGGCAGAGGTGGCAAAGCTATTGCGCCCCACAATCCAAGAAGCGGTAAGCAAGGCGGTATCAAAGGGGATTCAATCTATATGTCAGGATCTCTTACACCAAGCCCAGAGGCTCACAGAGGCCGAGAACCGCATAGCGTCTTTGGAAGATGGGGTAGAGGCATCCTCCTCTCAGATGCAGACAAACACCAGCCAGGTGCAGTTCCTATTGGATCGGGTTGACGACCTTGAGAACCGCTCGAGGCGAAACAACATTAGGATCATGGCCTGCCAGAAACATACCGCCAGTCACAGATACCGAGCATCTGCGTGCATAACATACCAGACCTACTTGGCCTTGACCCCCGATGCAAGGTGGAACGAGCCCACAGGGTAGGCCCCCCAAATCCGGAACGGAAAACCCCCGAGGCTGATCATTGCCAAATATTTAGACTACAATGACCGCATGGCGATCTTGCAGGCTTTCCGCGCCAAAAAAGAGCTGCACATAGATGGCCACCGCCTCCTTCTCTTCGCAGACTATTCCGTGGATGTGACTAAGAAACGTAAAGCCTTCAACAAGGTATGCTCGCTCCTCTACCAGAAAAGGGTGAGATTCACCTTAGCATACCCTGCAACCTTGCGATTCCAATCGGAGGATGGCTCACCTCTCATGTTCCAAGACCCCGACGCAGCAATTAAATTTCTAGAGCGCATGGCAACCTTCAACGACATCCCTCCGAATGGCCGATCACCCCTTCCACAGAGGGTCGGTACTCCGGCTAGGCAAAGGCTTTAAATTCAGAATTAGTCTGAATTTTTCTGAGGGCTTGCGAACCAGAAAAACGTGGGAATAAAACCCCTGTTCTTCTGCTTCTGGTACCTTTACAATCACATTCTGGTCTACCAAATCCCCCAATAGACTCGCCAATGCTCTGCCCTGTCTCTTGGAAGATCTGTCACCAAGAATCGAAAAAGGAGTGTACTCGTCGAAATCCAACTGAAAACCCTGTTCAATTATACCCAGAATAAACTTGCTTGAGGAAATCTTCTTCCAGTGTGGAAGGAAGCTTCCTACCCTTCCTCCCAATGGAGACTGAGAGTCATTGCGTACCAGGCTTTTGAGCATGAGGGTTAAAGAGGATAGCGCCTCTCTGCCTACCTTTGTGCCCTGTCCAATGTTTCTTAGGAGTTTCCCTTTTTGTCCACTCCATATTCTCCTGCGTTCCTCTTTGTCCACGAAGCAGGCTTCAGGTTTGCCAGAGAAGAGTCCCATGCTCTCCATCTTCCTGTCCATGGGGTCCTTCAGACTACCCATATCCTCAAAAGCTAAATCCGCCTTCTTCGATACCTTAGATAGGGGAGCATCCAATTTGGGAATTTTATTCCAGATCAAAGCCAGATCTTCATCAAAAGGAAATCTCCTTATCAAGTTATGTGAGAAAAAAGGCTTATTTTCATGCTCCGCCCATTCCCGCAAAACTGAATCAGACAAAACTTTATGAATAGGAAAAAATCTTGTCTTTTTCTTTTGCAAACCCTGGTACATAAGATTATGTCGGGACATCTCGACTTTATCCTCCTGAATATCTAAGGTCTCATAAATGGCTTTTAGGAGATCATCGACATCCTCAAGAGACAGCTTAAATCTGGAAGCGGAATAGGGTTCATCTACTTCCAATCGATCACTGTCCTCTGAGGATCTTCCTGCACTGGGTTGCTCTGAATCACTGGACTTATCCCGGATGGATGGATCAAGTGATATCTGTCTTGACTTTAAAGACACTGGTAATTTAGGCACTGGTAATTTAGGCACTGCAGTGGACTCGGGTTTCTTTAACGTCACTCGCCACAAACGGCTCGTTCATTGCGGCCAGCACCAGGGGAGAAGCACCTTCGCTAGGCACAGAGAGGGGGAAAGGAGCTCGGACCAACTGATTTCTGCTGATGCCATTAGAGAGGTACTGGGGGCAGTTAACCCACCATCTTCCACACAGAGTCAGAGAGAGAGCTCCAGAATGACATGTCTCCTCCAGACGGAGGAAACTCTATAACTGAGGGGGTGATGTTGGAGGCAAGCTTTTGTCAAAGGTTTGGGATGATGTGTATCCTGTCTGGAGGAGGAGCTGCTCTCTCTCTGAGGCTGTCCTGGAAGACGAGCTAGATCCATGACATCAAGTAAGAGAGCCATACTTACTCACAATTCAAATTACTAATATGGGCAGGACCCATAGGGACAATGGGGCGTATATGTATATAGCCGACCCCGGAGAATATGGGGGCAGAGCAGAATCACTAACAGGATAAACATCAAGGATAATAGGCTAAGATAATATAGGAGCCTCGCTAAGTTTTCACTCACTATAATGAGCACATATAAGACACTCACCATTGATCTGAATATATATAATCACTCTAATACAATATATCACTACATGATTATGTACACATTCTGTGTAAAATATATACACACACATTTTTTTTTTTTTATTTTTTCTATATGATTTATGACCCTATGATAGCAACATAAAAGCACACAACGATCAAGCACTTTAAACCCTATATACACTTCATATACCAATGGACCTTTTTCTTATTTCCCTCCTATCACTTGGCACTTTGTGGTTTGTGTTTGAATTTAGCATCCTCAATTTGGGCTTATTTTACACAGTATTTAACCGTGGCATTTGGGCATGTCTGTGCCCTCCTTTCTCTCTTTTTCTTTATAATTATTTTCTTTATATTCCTGCTCCTCTCTCTTCTCCTTCCTCCTCTTGTGCTTCCCTTGATATGGGCATCCCGTCCCCATATACAAACCATGTACATATGTACACCTAATACCAATTGAGGCACACATTTTCCACACCCAGTGTGGTTCCTCCCCAATTTAATTGATAATTGGGAGAAGTAATTAAAACTAAATAAATCACATTAAGCAACACTGGACACATTGGCTAGACTTAGAGAATACGCCCCATACTAAAAGGGTACATGGATCTCGGATGACACCCATTACATATATGCCCTACTGTCTTCCACTTAATATGGAGACCCAATAGAAATACAGCTCTACTGCCTCAACATCTTACTTTGGATAACGTCTCCTGGTGATTCTGGCTGGACGACTTGATGCCGTCTCTCTCTGTAGGACCCTGAGGTCCCAGGTGTGACAACCAAGGAGAGCGTAAGGGAGGTGGTGGGATCACCCGCCACCCACCCTCTCGATTTTCCAGGCATCTCCCCTACTCCGTAAACCAACCCTGCATGGTGAGTAACCAAGGACCAGACTTTTTCAGAGTAATTAGATATGACTAATTTATTTTAAAATAAAATATTTGTACATATATGACATTGCATAAATATAGATGTAGATGTATGCATTTTTCAATCCGATGTATGTCTAAATAAAGACATTTCTTTACTGCTAGATCCATCTTCAGTGGGTCCCCTGATGAAGCCAGTGGTGAAACGCGCCGGGGCCTATTAAGCTAAGCCACTAAAGGACAATACTATTTTTTCAAAAAATATACCTTATAAAATATGTGAATAAGATCATGTTATGTATGAATACTTGAATATTTAGAGTTATATATTGTATCAGTGAATACACAAACATATCCCATGCAGGGTTTTGTTTGGACCTATGAATGTATAATTTTTAATATTATTTAAAACAAAATACATTTTGATATTTTTAGTATATCTCTCTTGGACGGTCATTTACACCCCTCCACAAACCCTTATACCTTTCTTTCTTCTTGAAATCTATTGAATCTAGGGGGAGAGGTGTAAACTAGGTGCCCACAGGGAGACAGCCAATGATTTAGTAAAAAGTAAAACAGAAGTGAACTATAACTCCAGTCAAAGAGATGTAAACCCAATCACCAAAGTCAAATTTACAGGGTTATTCACAAAACTGTGAAGAGTTTGGAGAAGCCAGGAGAAGTGAACAATCTAGGACAACATAGCTGATTTGGAAAAATTCCCCAATTCAGCTCACTTTCCAGTTCAGCTATATTGTCCTAGATTGTTCACTTCTCCTGCCTTCTCCAAACTCTTCACCCTTTTGTGAATAACCCTGTTAATCTTTAACATGTTAATGTAATTTAAAAGTTGTTTTCATTCCTTTTAAATCATCACCAGGTAATAAAATACCTTGTGATCTAGCCTCGGAGGTCCTTGTTCAGGCACTTTCTGTTATAGGTCTCTCAAGGTCTCTCCTTGAGCATGTACCCAGGATGTAATCTGAGAAGAGCCATGACTCCACAGGCAGGGCCTTCAAAGAGGCTGCAGGATATTAGCAGCACTGATATGTAACATAGCATGGAAAAAGTATGTAAGAAAAAATCATGGCAATTGTTTATGATACACTAAATAAATTGTTCATGAAAAATATGAGCTCCACACTGCTGTTCCAAAAAAAGTCCAGCTTAAATTTGGTAGCCTTAAAATACCCCTTAGGATGGCAGAAATAATTATAGAACTAAATTAATGAAAATTAAACTGCTATAGTATACAGTATAATATGGCATAATATAAAGTTAAAAGGTGGAATATAAAAACCTGGAAAATAATAAAATAAAAATGCTTATAGTGGAAAGCAATGAAAGAACAAGTTGCATGCATCAGTGAAAAATAAAATACTACAATCATATAATCAGATCTGTGAGCACCCTATGTGCCCAAATAAAAATAAAACCGAGATTAAGAAATAGGGTTTTCTAAGAAAAAAGGCTAAATGCATTGCCAACAGTTGCTTAATTTTGGCTAGCCTGAAGGGAAGACATTACACAAGTTGTGGAAAAATAGAATTGTCTTACCTCAGTTTAACAAAAATTGAGCAACTGTTGGCAATGTTTCTAGCCATTACTGGCAATGTTTTTAGCCATTACTGGCAATATTTCTAGCCATTACGGGCAATGTGTCTAGCCTTTCTCTGCTGCTGTCGCTTTGTCCAGTATGGGCAACACGTAGACTCCTTGAATTAAGAGGCCGCAATGTGGGTGCCTGCTGACTGCACAAGACATACTGTATGCTCAATTGAAAATAATCTGCATTTTTATGTCTCAATTATTCCACAAAGAGATTGGATCATAAAGCTTGTGAGGCTCAGACCTCTTTGAAATGAATACTCTTATATTGCAGCATAATTATCCTAAGCCTTGCACATTGAGTACCACCAACAAATCATAGTCATGGATTAGCTCATACAGCCATTAATAAATCATCTATATAAACCTTTTATTTGAGTAGATTGTCTGTCTTTCATTTTTGGGAAAATGGTGTGTACTGTTACTTAACCACTGGCTTCTAATGTCTCTGTAGCCACCCTGCCCTAAGTAGGAATCTCTATTTACATTTTGAAGTGGTCAGGCTATAGATAGTCTGATACTGATTGATAATTCCACTTTCTTGGGTATCTCCTATGTTCTGGTGTTTGTTTGCTTCTGCCTGCTGCTGTGGAGTGTCCTTGGCAATAGTGTTGGAGACTGCACTAATAAAAGTATTTATAGCTCCCCAGACAACCACTCAGAGGTTTTTTGCTAGTGGAACTGGCTGGGGGAGGGTATAAATATTCAGTGGAAACCTTGGGACATCAGTCTTCCCCTGGACCTCCTGCTTGGGGGAGGGATGATGTGGATTGTCTGTTTCTCCTAGGCCTGCTGCCTGAGGAAGGTGACCAGGGTTGAAGTCTAGTATGTGTAGCCTGCGGATGAAGATGCCATGAAGAAATTTCAGCCTGAATATGGAGCCTATGGAGCTGAGTCGAAGCTTGGTCCTGGCCTGTAGTATGGCGGTCCCCACTGATTTGGTAGCTGGAACATCCAGTGTTTTACAGTCAGGAGCTGAGTTCATAGAATACCAAATCAGCTTAAAGGCCCTTTATCTCTGAATGCTATGAACACTTTATCGTCTTATTGGAATCTGCAAATCCATGTGTGTCCTGTGCCCTCACCCTCTCTCCTAAAGTTACTAAATAAATTTCATGCAAGTAAAAGATTGGCAGCGTGGTTGTCAGTTAATCAGTCGCCACTAGTGGGTCAGTAAGAACTTTGGGGCAGCCGTGTAACTGTGTACCCTAGACCTGCTTGGAGGGCCCAATTTAACTAGCGGCCTCTTCCGGGGTGAACACTATATGTCTATGAAACAAGGTGTGAGCTCAGTACAAATATGAACAAAAAAAGCGCCAGATAGGACTGCTCAGCCAGGATATAACAGTATAATAAAAACAAAATCTGTTTAAAATGGAAGCAGGTTGTGGAAAGTCTGCAGGATGCTGCCCCAAACCAGCCAGGGAGACTGCAAAATCTAGGGAAAAAACACAAACAAGGGGCGCCTTTCCTGGTGCAGACAAATTTATTAAGAACAAAAGCAAAAGTAAATGTGAAACATACTCACAAAGGTCGGCATGATTACAGTATAAAAAGTAAGTGCATGGACCCAAGAAGAAGCCTGTGATTACTGCACAACCGTGTCTGTGTGTCAGCAAAGAAGACTGTGCGATGACGCGTTTCCGGGGTTACGCCCCCTTGTGTGATCTCAGTCTATGGGCTCTATCCCGCATCTACCAATAATCCAGCAATCCCTGGAAACAGTGCCATGGGCTGATGGAACATTAAGTCTCTTGTAGAACATAGATTGCACATTCCTGGTTCAGTCATTGGTCTCCCAGTAACAAAGAGAAACCAGTCAGTGTGGTCCCTGATCATGTGATTAACATGGCAGCCAATCATAATGACCACATGAGGCTTTTTAAATTAAACCTACCAGCTGCACCTGCCACTGTGCTTTGCACATAGAGAGGCAAATGAACAGTTGCAGCCAGCAGGCATCAGCTATTACTGTTGATTACAATTTGTAAATAAACGTGTATAAAATGTTATGTATGAAATAATATAAAGTGAGCTTACAGCACGAGCAAGGCTTTATCAAATCCTGCCTCCCAAATTCCAACTTTGACTCCACCCCTGGAATTCCACTCTTTTACTCTCAGACTTTGACATTTTCATTTTTTTGGCAAAATATGTTCTAGTTCCTCTAATTATCATATTGAAAATTACATAGACACACATTCGTTATAAGAATCTAGCTCTACTCATGCCTTTCATTGGGAAAATTGAGTTTTGGGATCTTGAGAAAAAGAAGATTTTTCCATTAGGTTCATCAAGAAATTTAGCACATGATCAGGTAATTATCTACCACCCAGAACTTTTAGCAATGACATATGCCGCAGTCAATTAAACATAGGAACTTTGCTATATCCAGCTTACTGCAAAATTACATCACCATTTGCCCCGTGGTTCACCTGTGTAAATGAAAGACCTCCATAGGGGTTCTGCTGTTTGCTCAGCCAGTTCACAATCTCTGCAGCTTTGCCCAGGTCTGGCCTAGGTCCAGAAAGTACAGCCAGGAGGACATAGGCAGCCATCTCCACCTCAGCAGATGGAGCTTTGTGCCAGTATGAATCTTGCACTGGAGGAGCAGAATCCCATTTCCAGTGGAGCTGTACATCCGTAGAAATAAGAAAAAAAGAGATACCCAACATGCCCAAGCTATGAAACAGTGACAAAAGTATAATACCCCAAATTGTCCATAGATGATGCTTTAAAAGCCCCTACAGTTCATCAGTTTAGAGATATCCATGAATACTTGCCCTAGAATTATTGCTTTCATTCTGGGATGTGTGGCAATACATAACATGTGTAGCGCGATCCTCGTTTTTGTATGTAGGTGTGCCCAATGCATGTTTACGTTAATATGCACATGCTCGCGGGGGCCTTTACATTTATTTTTTTTACATGTATTTTATTCAATTTTATTTTTTTAAAACTTTTTTTAATCTTTTTTCATTTTAAAGGAGAACTATGAGGTGAGTGCTTTTCACTCACCTCATAGTTCTAGCCGACCTGTGACAATGAGACTGTCACAGGTCGGTTCAGTAGATCGGGAGGTGAGTGAACACATACCATACCGGAGGGGCTGAATTCCCCGCTCCGATCCGCCAGCGCTGACTGGTGGATCGGACGGGGGAGGGGGCGGGTACTGCTGGCTCTGCCTCAACATAGTCAGTCACACAGCTCACACAGCTGGGCGGATCCCGGCACAATTGTCGGGATCCGCTTCAGCTGCGGCGTCTCAGTATACCGCGAGCTACAACATATTGACATATGGACTAATGCACATTTGCCAGCCATTCAGTAAGAAAAATCCATTACTCACCTCCTTGTATAGCTTTTTTCTCCAGTTTGTCCAAAACAGACTTCCTCAGTTCTGTCTCTCGGCTCAGTGTGAAGGTGTAGGCCAGCAGAGCCAGGGTGTATACATTGGTCACATCCACAGTGGCTTTCTGCAGACAGGACACTGCGTCCATGAGCAGAGGATCCTATAAATAAATGGGCTAGAAAGGCATGGAGCACAAGGAACAAAGGGACAGCATGACAGGGGGAGAAGGGGAGACAAGCATATGAAGAGTTAACAGGAAAGGAAAAGAGAATATGGGTTGCTTACCTGATTGAAGGCTAACGTGAGAGAGTGGGATTTCCGAGGGTGGGGATCCTGTGAGTAGATGGGAAGAGTCCAGTTTGCGGAAAATTGCACCAGGAGAAGGTATTTGCCGCCCACCCACCACAATGTTGATGCGGTTTTTTTTTCTCTCTTCATTGTTAATTTTGTTTGTGTGTTTCTTTGTTTTCTGCCTAGGTTCCGGTTGGCTCGTCACGGCAGTCTTGGGTGGTTTGGGGTCCTTGAAGGTGGTAGGGATGCCGTAATTTATGGAGAATAGTGGGGGACCCATCATAGGTGTGGGTGTCCTTTAACTGGTGGTCAAGTGTTGAGCACCTAGTTTTTGGGCTGGATGTGTCTTCGGTTAACAGATAGATGTCCCTGAGGTGGTGGGGTTGCGGCTGGGGTCCAATTACTAGTCATCTGGAAGCTGTAGACACAATTGTTATGGGGCTGTGTTTCCTTTGTTATTATATCTGCCTTTAGGGACCCGGAAACCTGGGGTACAAAAATGTTTATACTGGGTTATGTTTTGTTTTCAGATAATATATTGGTTTATTTTTGTATTGAAGTTTTGTATTTAATTAAAGTAAACAAGTGGCTGCTGTGGCATTTTGAACTCCATATGGTTTGGCGTGTTATATTGTGAAAATGGGAGGAGTTTGTGGGGGAATAGGTCACAGTGCAAAATGGAGAATGGTGGAAGAGAAGGGTATCCCTTTAAAGTACCCTTGTCATGCATAAAGTATCATTATTTTCTACCCACCAATTGTAAGGACCAGTACTCAGAGAGAAACAAAAATACCTGTTTTCCAGGAAATACTGGAAAACCAGAAGCAAAACTGAAAATCCCCTGAACTTTTCCAACAAAACTGTATAAAACTGAGAGCTTGGGTTTGTGTTGATGTGAAGATGCAGCTTGTTTCCAGTTGCATTCTATTATAATTAAGAGTTCCTTCAAGGTGTATCTGCACTGCATTTTATTTCCTTGTAAGCTGCTTTAACCCACTTCATGATTTTTGCATTCTAATTGACTTCTGCAGAAGAGATGCAATTCCAGATTGGACCTTTTTTGCACCTTTGAGCAAGTCTGTTGGTAAGATCTCAGTGCACTTTTTCCTGAGCCTGCACACCTGCTTTGGCCATTATGAAGGAGCTCATATTTATTGGTTATATTATGGAGTGCCAGAACACACAAAGGTGAGGGGAGCACTCAAAACTACCAGGTAGGCAGGAATAGATTCAGGAATTATGGCATGAAATTAAAATTATTTGGTTAAACTGAGAATTGTTGTTTTGCACCATTACTTTTCTTTTTTATTGGCTTCTAAATAGCAAACATAATAATTATCTTTTGGTAGTTAAATAGTAACCGTTTCATAAATATTTGTACATCAGACCAAAACTTCTGGGGACCACATGCCACTCAAAATGCTGTTTCTGCAGTATAGTTGTGAAAGTCTTGTTCTGCAGTAAGACACCTTTAGCTAGATTGCCAGTACCACTAGGTCCCATCCTTCTTTTTTTAATATGACTCTGTTTTTTGGCCTCATCATTTCATCAGTGAGTGGTGTCAGACCTAAATCATTCTGAACCACAGCTGAACTTTTTTTTTTAACAGTCTGCTCATCTCTCATCACCAAGTACCAGCTCCATCACATGAGAGGAAGGGAGTCGATTACATGAGCCTCAATACTCAGACGTAGCGGGTATTTTCTTCGATCCTGGCAGCTGAGAGACTGAAGGCCAGAATGTGAATGGTAAAACTGTGCTGTTTGGAAGGTGGGGCATTAAAGAAAAACTCCAGAAAAAAATCAAAAACTTACCCTTGCAGTGGGGTTACCCTTGCAGTGCAAGGGTTAAGTGCTGATTTTGTCTAGGTGGCTCAACAAAGGCAGTGTAACTCAATCTATTCTCGGTCTCGCAGCGGTCAGCACTCACCTCTCCCCCCTTCACTAAAGCTATGGAACGTCTCTTAGCAACTTCACATCTAATGCAGGTTAATGGACCTGTATAAAACGTCATGATGCCAAAAGTCCTTTGACTGCCGGAATCCAGGTGAGAAGAGGCTGTGGGGACCACTGTAGCAGCCGTGAGGGAGCCGATGGGTCCAAAGATAAGATATGTAAATTTGTGTCCCCAGGCAAAACAAGCACTTAAAATAGAACTATGGGATAAGTGTTTTTCCCCATAGTTCTCTTTAGGGTCACAGGATGACATTTACTAACCTCCTCCCCTGACCCAAAGCTTAGTACATAGTGGGCTATTGCCCACTATATACTGAGTGTTTCCAAGAACTACCCGCACTCTGTCACTATGCCGCTCTGATGAAGGGTCCTTGTGAGGTGCCGAAAACGCTAGCTTCCGCTTCTAATGACATGGCGTGACATTTTTCAATATGTGTGCCGGTGACCTGTTGACACTATATACTGAGAGCGCCGCAGCCGGGACAGACTGGTCCTTAAGCGATCACCATATGTGCTCAATTCCCCAAATATCACAGTGGTTATAGTCCCCCCTACACTGGTGGTCAGTGGAGAAGGCCCTCCTTACATTGTTGATCAGTGAAGAGAGGGCCTTCTTTCATTAATGGTCAGTGGAGAAACGCCTGCTTTACATTATTGACTATTGGAGAAGGGCCACCCTTGGTGAGAGTACTTTCCTTAAAAAGAAAACACTCCATTTCCTACACCAAAGGCTCTGTTGAATGATATTTACACCTGAATTATGCAGGCAGTGTTGGGCAGCAGATCAATCTGCCTGAATATCCTGCACATAAAGCACCCCATTTTTATCAACACCCGGGATGGAGTGCACCCATTGGGTAATATGAGGTAAAGTACACAGTAATGCAAAACCTGCAATTTATTTTGAATGACACCTCAAACATGCTTTTCAGTGCAGCACAAAGAACAAATAAGAGTCATCTGTGTCTTACAGGGCACTGCACTGAAAAAAGGTTTCTGCCCCTTTTGTTTGTGTAAGGGACAACTTGATTAGATAGAGGACTCTTTAGGTAGGCCTTTGTATGACATGGATGTTATATTTATTGGAGATTTTACAGAGATTGCTCAATCCCATTGAAACATGTAGCCATCTTCAGTCACATCAAAAATAAATGACAGGTAAACCTTATTTTAATTTCTCAATATTTTATTGGTCGACAATACAATATTATTTCACTTTTCCAGCAGAATCACAGTGAATGGAAAAAGTCATAGTTCCCGAACCAAATGCAGTTATTGTCACTAAATGGCTGTTTTTGGTCCAATGGTTTATAAATTCCACAAGGCTCTTTGTCATTTATGGAAACTGAAATATTTGGTAGATTTATATGCATTTAGTGACATTTAATTAATGATGTGATCTTAAGGTAACTTTGTCTTCATCTTGAATTTCCAGAGTCATCTACAAAACAAAACAAAAGAAAAAGTACAGTTTTGTGTAGAGGTGTGTCAGAATATTAAAGTACTAGATAGCTAGCAATACAATGTTATGGATAGTATTATAAAAGTTTAATGTTGGTAAAACCTTTTGAGCAGTTAACTAAATATATTTTAAGGTGCAAGCATTGAAGCCTTCTTCAGGCATGGTTTCATGCAAAAAAAAAAAAAGAAACGTACTCACTGTATGTACACACACAAGTACCATGGACATCAACGCACAAAAGTTAAAGTGACACTAAACTCAGTTAAATCTTAAAAATACAAATACCTTAATGATTAACTAAAATGTATCTTATTTGTGTATTACATGGCTGTAGATCCTCAAATCATCTCTGAATTTGTGCTAACAATGTCCTCCCTTCTGGAGGGCGGCTACCTTTGTTCCCTATGCTCCTGTGAGTGTTGTAAAGTAGTCACCACTCCAAGCTCACTCCCGTGATGGACTACAATCTAATTTAGTTTATTAATTTGTATTGAGAGTGTAGTCCATCATGGAGTGAGCTTGGAGCGGTTAATAGTTAAAGTACTTGAATGTATTTTTAAGATTTAACTCCCGAGTTTAGTGTCACTTTAAAATATATTAATAGCCCACAAAGGTATTGCCTACATTTCAACATTCCAGGTACAGGAGTGGAGTATGGTAACAGTAATGCAGATTGCTGGTTATACAGGTTGGATCTGACAGTCTCACATCTTTCAGCCAAGCTTCATCCACACTGGATATAAGTATCCACACTGGATATAAGACTGTTAAGCTGGCCATACACCTATAGATTATCTGCAGATTTTCTATGGTCAGATATAAAAAGTGCAACAGATTCCTCCATCTACGCTAAACTGTGTGGATGGGGGAATCTCCTGCTGGGCAAAGCTTCAGTATCTTGCTAGTTTGCCCCGCTTGCTCTCAAAATGTCCGCATCCAATCAGGTTTCCACTCAGCCCAGGACCCCTGCTTTAGGGGTTATGCTATCTCTGTTAATCATCTTTTAAAAAAGTAATTTGGGCCTCTAAGTTTCCTTCATCTAGTTTATAACACACAAATCTGACATCCGTACCTTTATTGCAGGGATGGTTGTATTCTGCCACTGCTTGTTCATCTGGAAGGTAAAAGAAGAATATTTAAAATGCCATAAATGCCATATACCATCAAAGACATACACTTGATATATGAGACAATCCAGTCAGTGATGAAGATAGTGTATATACTGAATATGGGATTTTAAACCCAAGATTATCCTATCACCCAAAACAAACTCCAAGCGGTGTAAGTGAAAGTCTTTCTAGTATCACTTAAAGGCTCAGATTCTTATTTAAGGGAAAGCAGTCACATGAATGCCATTGTTAACCTAACCAGAGAATGCCATTACCTGTCTCATAATAATCATAGGCTGTTACTGTGGCTGGTTTCAGGTCCTTGACTTCAACATCCTGTTCCACCATAAAGGAAAGATTCACAGGAACATGTCCCACCTACAAGCAAAATAATATTACAGTGCTTGATAGCAGCGAAGAACAAGCCAAAACGACAGATACACAGAGATGTAAAGAAAAAAATAACAATAGTTTGGTTATAAACAATAGTTTGGTTTCAATACTATTTGTTCCAATAAACAATAACTTGGTTTCTACTAGTTGCAGAATGACACCAGGTAAAACATTCACCAATGTGAACATATGTACTGAAAGATGAAGGCTTAATAATAAACTCTTGATACATCAAGACAATTTGAAAAAAGGAACAATAGTTCTTATCCTTTCGGAGTTCAAGGTAGAAGAAGTTGAACTTGTTATTATGTTCAGAAAGAGGGGCCTTGAAGTCAACATGGATTGCAAATAACATGCACTTTGATAAGATCAATCATTGATTTTATGTAAAATTTGTTCAAACGCCACTTAAAGTCAGAGTTAAAATATGCAAATGAGAATTACATGTCAAAATTCTTACATGTCAAAATTGTTGTCATTTTGCTCTAGTAATAGTCTAATCTACATAGTAGAAGTAATAAGTCCTGGTCAAGCACCACCTTAGCAAATTGTATAATTAATAGAAACGGATGTGCCATTGGGCAGACCGATAGGCCTGTGGAGATACAAGAGTGGTATAGAGAATTTGTTCATTCAACTATTTGCAGCTCCATCTTTGGCATTAAGTTATCTGATCTTGTCTGATGTGCTTGATAAAGAATGTTCAATAGAAACCGATCTTATCCATGTGTTATAACAACATATTTATACTTTTGTAGATAATTATCTCCTGTGTTCTCCTGATGAAGTGGAACTTTGGTGCGGACTATCTTTGATCATATTTTATCATTCATCTTTGGGTAAATACTATGTATTAAGATGTAAATGATGTAATGTATTGATCACGGTGACTATTGTCCATATACAGTATGAATGCACATGATGGATTTGACCTGGAGCTAGTAGTGAACACAATCTATAAGAAGCATCAGAATATTTTCTTGTTTTATGAGGATATACAGTGTAATAAAATCTAAACAGTGGTCTAATCCAAACAGTTAAAGCAATACAGTCTCATCTAAGAGCACCTTAGCTTGGTCAAAGGGCACCTTATGTGATGTGTTTGATCAAGTGTATAATTAATTAGCCCTTTGGGGTTATAAGAGTAGTATAGAGAGTTTTTTTTTTTTTCAAATATTTGCAGCAC
Source organism: Nanorana parkeri (assembly GCF_000935625.1). Classification (NCBI taxonomy): domain Eukaryota; kingdom Metazoa; phylum Chordata; class Amphibia; order Anura; family Dicroglossidae; genus Nanorana; species Nanorana parkeri. The sequence continues at coordinate 34,174 of NW_017309414.1, forward strand.
CATCTTTGTCATTAAGTTTAGATTATCTTTGCTGAAGAAGCAGTGACGGTTTTCTCAAATGAACTGTGTTTATATACAGTGCCATCATTTAAATTGTTTTATATTTTAGATAAAGCCAACACTGAGCATCTGCTGACTGCACAATAGGAGATGATTGAGAAAAAAAAAGCTGCATTTGTATGTCACAATTATTCTACAGAATGCATAGATTCTACAGCTGCCATCTCAAGTCAATGGGTAGCCAAAAACAGCAATAAGGTGAGTCAACAAGAAGGAAAGTGATAATTCCACTTCACAGGATAAAAAGGTATATAAACCTCATTCAGATATAACGTGACCACATCCGCATGTATTTCAGTTCTCTGTACCAGGCTGTCGTTCTTCAGCTGTAAGAAAAATTTGAAAATCATGCGTTGACAATAACATATCCTAATGTTCATATCACGTTATAAGATGGTTAAAGTCTCCTGTTGCCATTTGGTGATGATGTTGGGTTAGTACATGTCTTGGCTTTACAAAGTTAACCTCTGTCTTGCACATGGAGTAACACCACAAATGAGAAGTCACAGTTTAGCTGATGCAGTGGTTGAATAGTCAAGTTATATAAAACTTTTGTTGGGTAGATTTCCTTTTTGGTTGTTCTCTTTTCTACATTTTGGGAAGATGTTATCTTGAAACTCAACTGCTGGCTTATTATATCTCAAAGGAACTATAAAGATGAGATATCTTAGTTGGGCTCTTCTATAGCTGGAAGATTATTTTTGAAACAGGACTTTGTAACTTTGTGTCTTGCCCATATGCCTGATGGAAAATCTTTTCCTATATACTGTATTATGCCTACTTACTCTAGTCACCATGACCAGACTTATTGTAGAAAGTAAGTCAGTCATTTAAACCACAACAGTCCGCATTTAGGACCAAAGGTATACTATATTTGATTGTAATCAAAAGGATATCTCCTAAGGACAAGGGTTGCAATATGTCTGCCTGTATCAAGGCCTGCCACAATCATTACCCGTTGTTGAGAGAAATGTTGCTTCAGAGGTTCCAAATTAACAAAACAATTACTGTTACATTTTACAGGTCAGTCCACCCTTGCCCATCTCAGTTTTTCTCGATTTATGTTATATAGTGCTTCATCATAAGAAAATCTTTTGATCTGCTCATCATAGAATTAGTAACAATAATATTGTTAAAATGTATCAATTAAATGATCGATAGATAAACCATTGGATTTATCAATCAATCATTTAAACAGAAGCCATTGTCTGAGCTCCTGGAGCACAGCACAGTGCAGGACCTGGCTTTCAAAATGACAACCAGGTCTTGCTGGTTATGGTGGCAGAACAACTGCAGTGGGGCCTCCAGAGCATGAAGCACCAGAGTGCATCTCCTTAGGCGCTTAGATTAAGTTGTTTAGGAGTACCTCATACGTCCAAGGTTCTAAAAAAATAAGAACTTAGTGCTCTGTTAATGTACAAAGTACAGTAAGTCATAGCAGCTAACCTTCTTGCAGGCAGAGCAGCAAAAATATTTTTTCTCATTTTATCCATTTACTATGGGTTACTGCAAATTCCCCTTAATTCTTAAGGCTACTGATTAAATTGTAGCACAAAGAATCTTCTTGTACAGGCACACTTCCAATAATAAGAGATGTTCTGAACCAGGTCATTAATATTTCACTCTTTTGTACATTTTTGTAATTGAACATAAATGGAGGAGTGTAAGACAATTGTACAATATAGGGGGAAATGCACAACTGCATGGACAGATCATACAAACTCCCTGTTGACAGATTCTAAGATAAGAACTGACCTCAAGAACAGGTGTAGTAATGCCGTGATGCTTACCAGTGAGCCACCACCCTGCCCCACATTGATATAATCTGCTATTGCAGAGTGACCTGAAGCACTAAACTTTAATGCTGCATGCTAACTGTTTTTTTCCTGGCAGACATCCATACCTTTCTCACTGTACTCTTGATTGGAATGTATCCAGACAGCATCTTCACCTCTATAACAGCCATATTAGTTCTTTCCCGCGTTCCAGTATAGCTGTAGGAGTAAAAACACAGGGCTAGAGTGAAAGAATATGTCATCCCCTTTAACACATATGGATAACTTTCAAGAAGCATGAACATTTTGGGTATATTTCCACAATAGCCCCACCCAGTAGTGAGCAGATGTCACCGATAAAAACACTATTTGTCTGACACATAATGGGTTTGCTCCGATCTGATGATCTGGAGAGGAAATGTTTACTGAAAAGTACCAGGATAATCTGTATGCATTGGTTTTAATTGTATAGCCAGCCCAGGTTTAGGATAGAGTAGTACATTGGTCTCTACTAGGATAGCTTAGTAACCCAGTAACTTGCATGCTGGCCAGCTGCAGCACAATCATGATAGTACTGCAGATACTATCATTGGTGGTTGGGTGTATTGATTAACATCAAAGTAGCTAGAGTATTGGTGTTAAGATCAGATGCGAGTGGACAGTAGAGAGATGAACAATGCACTAGTGTGTGATATAGTGTGTGTGTGATAGAACCCTCTATTGCAGTTTCATAAAACCCCCTATCCTGTTTTGGAGTCTCCATCTTTCTACTGCAGCAGTGAGAGTTTTATGCATCCTTGACTGTAAAATAAAAATTGTAAAGAATGTAAATTTCACCTTAATGATACTAATGCAAAACTGATTTGCTGCATGTCATTAAGATGTTTGAGTATCTTTTATGGCCATGCTATACCCCCAACTTTCCACTGTGTCTCCTGATCAATAAGAGAAAACTGTAATAAAACTCACGTAGCACTGATAAGAATCTCAAAATGTGTCACTGGATCCCCCAGACACTCTCTGGTTGAATGTGGTGTCACCTTTAATGAAAAGCTGATGTCTCTTTTCGGTGGAGGGACATTGTATCTCAGGACGGTCTGTGAAATGAAGGCAGAAAAGTGAGTTAGAGGAAGATTAAGTAAGAGAAGAGAAGACAGAGAGTTGGTATTCTCTCACCTGTACAAAAACACAGCCGTTCCCTGTGGCGGTCACCGTGTATTCTCCAGTAACAGCCTGTAGCGTTGCCCTCTGGAGGAGGAGACGGTTATTTTTGTCTACATGAAACTTCTCCAGAAATCCTGTTGTGGAAGTAACAGTCACAGTCACATCACCCTTATCACCGAATGTGAGCTCCGAATACTTGGCCAGAGCTTGAAGAGCCACAACTGTGTCCTACATAGAATAAAAGGAATGCTAGTGAAGGTCTTCATCTAATGTTAAATACATTTATCAAAAGTAGATTTCAGATTGTGTTAGGTTACAGCACCTAACATATTGTTTCTAAATAAAGGCCAACCCTTTTAAAAAAGGGGTGTTTAAATAAAATCAATCACTTTGCCCATTAAAGCAATGTGATAGATTCCCTTGAAGGACTACTGACCCACTGCTACTCACAGAAGTTCCCCACTGCTTATTCATCCATCTAAAACCTCAGAACTACCAGGTTAACATTTAAGTATAAGGGAGTATTCACCCCTTATTGACAGAATGCATTGCTCAGCACTCTGAGGCCCATTGTTAGACCTAAAAGCTGTGACATGGGAAGCGGATCAGGTCATTAATCATATGTAGGCTATGAAAATGACCTACATAGATCTTATATGGAGATTAGACAAAGAGATCCAACAGATGAACAGAGCAGTGGGAGAGCACAGGCAAAAAGAGTAGCACTGGAAGTTGGGGAAGGGAAGGGGGGGGGGGGTGAGAGAAACCTGTCAATAGTAGCTGTAATTTTTCCCTAAATGGGCAAAAAAGCAGAATTTCTTTAGGATCAAAGAAAACCAACAAAAATACAACAGTGAACATACAATACAGAAAATCCCTCACTTGTCATGACTTAACCATGAAGTCCCATCTCTGTTTTTTTCTCTGACTTTGTTATTGCTCACTCCTCTTTAGGCCAAACGTTGATGTTGCCAGGCCAGTGACGGGTTCTCCATATTTAAAGAAAATCCATTTTGAGACTTGCAGACATGTTTACCTGGATACCAAGCCCCACTAGTACTTTTGAAGGAGTCAGAAGGTTTCCTTATTTCAGTTCATGTTTTATCTAAGGTTAGGCACATGCATAGGTTCCGATGCAAGAGGCTGCATAACAAAAATCTGTACTGAAGATATATGTAGATTGCCATTGTTCACCTTTCCTTCTTATGATGCAGGTTGCCTCACTTCTATGCTGATCAAGTCACTACACTGCTTCACTGACCTGAAGGTTTGCCGTTCAGGAGTCCTGTTTGCTTTGACATTACTTGCTGCATTCTTGTCTTGGGTCAGTGGCTAAAATATTGAAGCTAAAGATAGCCAGCTAAGTAGGATTTTAATAAAAAGTTAAGCAGTGGGCCTGTATACTGCTCTTACCGTGTTTCCCCGAAAGTAAGACATCCCCAGAAAATAAGACCTAGCGCTAAACAAGTGTCCTATAAAGCAAATCATTGCCCAATAACAACAAAAGGACAGGTTTGATTTAACTCCCCCAACCCAAAGCAGCACATACTTATCTTTCCTTTGTTCTCTTACTGTTCTGTTCAGTGCTAGGAGCAGAGGGATATACCCTGTACCTCAGGGTATGAAAGAGCATGTGACTGACCCGTGTGACATCGTAAAGCCTATCAGTGCTGTCAAAAGGCAGTACATAGATAGCCCTGTGTGAGCTCCAACTCCATGACTTGCAACTCACACAGGAGTTTACTTTTGCTCCTATCAGAAAAACAGAGTGACAAAGGGAGCAAAAGGAAGGTAAGTATATACATCTGCGAAGATCTGCATCAGTTAAGGGGGTGTATATTTGAAATCTGGCACCAATCATGGCTTTGCTGGGGTTGTACAGGCATGACCTCTGGGGTGCTGAGATTAGTTTCTTGAACATTGAGGCATTTAACATGTATGTCAGTGATTTAACCCACCAGAGTTTAGCCCTAACTGTGTAATCATAGTTTTATGGACTTGATCTGCAAAAAGGCAATGGGATATATTATGCATTGGCATGTTATCAGTCACCTGTGTAGATGAGAAGCCTCCATAGGGGTTCTGCTGTTTGCTTAGCCAGTTCACAATCTCTGCAGCTTTGCCCAGGTCTGGCTTACTTCCAGAGAGTAGAGCCAGGAGGACATAGGAAGTCATCTCCACCTCAGCAGATGGAGCTCTGTGCCAGTATGAATCTTGAATGGGAGGAGCAGAATCCCGTTTCCAGTGGAGCTGTCCATCTGTAGATACAAAGACACTATATCATTACACTATGATCTTGTCTTTCTCTTTCATAGAACCTTACTATAGACTTTGCAGGATCTCTGTAGCATTTGAATTTGCATCAGCTACGACAAGATGAGACCGTGGTACCGTGGTTTAAACTCTTGGGTTTATCGTGGTTGGTGAACCGTGGTCGAGAACTCTTTTTCAGCAAAGCTAGTTTTTGGGTTTGAACTCTGCACCTTATTAATGAGCCAGAGCAGGAGCTCATTCCCTCACCCCCATCCCTCCATATGACTTTATCCAAGGTTTCAGAGAGTAATTCCCAAAAACATGGGAATAAATATGGAGTTGGGAGTTTGTGGCTATAACATTCCTCACGCTTCTCAGAAGGCCTCCTATGATAGTTTGAAGTGTAGACTAAAAAAAAAAAGCACAATAAGGGACATCTGTTAAACACAATGGGAAGAAAACAGATTTTGGAGAGTCTCTGTGGCAATTTGTTCCTACTGAGCCCAAAGAGCATTTCTAAGGTCAGACACTGATGTTGGACAAGAAAACATGGCTCACAATAAGTGTTGTAATCCATCCAGTTCAGTAGGGTTTAAGTCAGGGATCTGTGCAGGCCACGCAGGTTCCTCCATAATAAACTCATCAAGCCAAGTTTTTTTGTACCTGGATTTATACACAGGGACACAGTTGTGCTGGAACATAAAAGAGCCTTCTCCAAATTGTTGCCACAGGGTTGGAATCACACAATTGTCTCAAATCTCTTTGTACTGTATGTTGTAGCATTAACAGTTTCCTTAACTAGAAAACCTGAACTCAATAATATCGAGCGCAGTCCACATACATTTAGCCATAAAGTGTGCATTAAACGTCTGTTTACAAAACAAGGTTGGAATACCCATAGTGTAAAAAAAAATAGGATAAAATATCATATGAATATTCTGAAACGTGTAAACATAAACAGTATGTAACAGACCCAAAATCATTATGGAACAAAGAAAAAAAAAAATGTAACAATGTTTTAAAAAATCACCTTCTCGTATAGATTTTTCCTCTAGTTTGTCCAATACAGCCTTCCTGAGCTCTGTCTCTCTGCACAATGTAAAGGTGTAGGCCAGCAGAGCCAGGGTGTACACATTGGTCACATTCACAGAGGCCTTCTGCAGAAAGGACACTGCATTCCTGACCAGAGGATCCTAAAAATTAATAGGCTAGCATGAAATATCAGCATTTTCTAATCTAAAATTGGGAAGAGTGATCAAAAGGAGAACAAAGATACATGATGAATCTGATCTATGAATACAACTAAAATTGGTACCGTATATACTCGAGTATAAGCCGTCCTGAATATAAGCCGAGGTACCTAATTTTACCCAAAAAAACTGGGAAAAAGTATTGACCCGAATATAAGCCGAGGGTGGGAAATGAGGCAGCTACTGGTAGATAGATACCAATAAAATTACATGAATATTTATTTAAAAGAAAAACAATAACCTAGCTCTGTAAGTGGAAAAGGGGGTACAGGGCTACATATCATGTACTACGGATCATTTAACCCATTCATATTAGCAGAGGATAATTGTAAATCTATTGTATTTTTAAGTAGAACTGCAGCCAAAATGTTTGAAATTATGTCATCTGTGTTTCTTGTTGGGAAAACTTTCTTTTACTTCTTGTCTGTGACACCCAGGGCATTGCTGTTAATTGAACTTCCTGTTTTCTCTTCCTGGGATGCATTTTCATGTAATGTGTCATTGGTTCCCTATTGGTTTCCCTATTGAAATGTGTGGAGTAGGTACTTCAGAGAGGTGCAATGGATAGTTTAGCTCACAAAGCCTGGTGGTCATAATATGTTTCCATGTACTTCTAGTGTAGTTTGTACTTGTCAAATTCCATCAAGGAAAAAGATTAACAACCATCTATTTTGTCTATACACAGTATATAGTTCTTCTATTCCTAGTTCACCAGAGGTCATATATTATTTCCCATCTGGGTACAAATTCATTACACAGAACAACATGTAAGTAGCTGTTACAAGCCCAGATGTCTACACTTGCTCAGGGGTGACATAATACAGTCTGAGTCTAAAAATAAAGGGAATAAAACACCAGTGACCATCTGTACAAGCATTCTTACATTATCTACTATTAACCAGTTTGTTAGGAAAAAAGTTACATTCGGAAGCAACATTTAAAGATCACTTTTTTTTGGCTAGGAAGCTTTAGGAAAGTCGAGCATTATATACCAAACTGGGCAAAATTTAACAATCTTGACTTCAATGACAATGATGCGTTTAATGGCCAAGTTATAATAATAATACCAAGGGATCTTTGTTTAAAGTACAACCTATGTTAGAATGAAATAATCTTTTTAAATGTTGATGATCTCTTACCTCCGGAGATACACCGGCCTCTATCAGGGCCATTGTCACATAAGCAGAAAGGGAGACTTCATCTTCCACGCCTCCCTGTAATATAGACCAGTGGTTATGTCTTAAAGTAGTATTAAACTCTCAATCTTTTTTGATAATGAATTCAGATCAAACAAATATATATTATACAGTAAAATATTCCTTTATTTTTATGCCCAATCATTTACCATCATTGCGTTTCTGCACGGTTGGCTCCAACGTTCTCAGCTCCACTTCCCTGAAATTCCTGACAAGTACAAAATCAAGGGGACAGAACAGACTTCTGCAGCTGTCCATCTACTAGCTTGAAGAAAGGAGTAGGAGGAGGAGAGGGGAGAAGGGGGGAGGAGAGTGTATTGCCTTGTGGTGCTTTTGTGCTTGTGGACACAGACAGAGCATACTAGCACACACAAGGGTGGCTCCAGGCTCCATAGGACCCTGCAAGGGAAAAGAGCCACCCTAAAACAGGATATCAGGGCCAGTACTCAGGGGACAAGCTGATTCTGCAGGAAATTTAAACATATAAACATCAAGGAGCAGCATCTATTGCGAGAGATTTAATCAGCATTTCAAATTGCTTACAAATCTTTTGACTTTAATATCACAGGCATAATTAAAAGAAAAACATTTGATAATTTACTTTTATTTTATTTAAGAACAAACACAGTCTTTTTTTTCTTTCACATTTTTAATTCTTTTAAAGCAATTTGATTAGTTTATGGGGTCAACTGTGTTTGAGGACATCTAGTGGACAATCATGTTTGTAAAACTTGAATATGAACAAGTGTTTTGTGTCTCTCCTACCAAGAAGATAGTTACCTTTGCTTAACAAACAAAACAGCAAAATATGGACAGTCATGTATCCAGACATAGAGGGCACTGTGTCTCCATTATATAATCCTGTTTATGAAAAACATTATATCACAATGTTCAAATCACCTTCATATCAGTACGGAGTAGTTTTCCAACATTACGGAAGCAGCCATTCTCTTTTTGTATCTTCCTCAGCCAGGTGAAAGTTTGCTTCAAGTGACTTTCATCTATAAATATGTAAGGCCGACCTTTGCTAAAGGATTTCACTACAAATGCAGTCAGCCTGTAGGATAGAGCAATACATGTATTTAGTAACCCTAATACTACTTTATCATTAACCTAAACCAATGACCACTTTATATTTCCTAAATAGACACTTAGGTAAAACTGAGCGCGTGCTCCCACCGAAGCTTATCCAAACTCAAAAGTTAGGTATCAGTGCACACCCAATCAGTAGCAGCCAGGACATCCCTGTGCCTCAGCTGAACATAAACAAAGGGGTGCAGTACTGGTGACATCATTGACCTTATGTGGCCACATGGCCATATTTGGTCAATGACATTGACCTAATATGAGGATGTGGCCATATAGGATCAAATATATCACCAGAGGGATGTGGTACTGTGCGATGGGATGGAGAAATGCACCTTACTACACTGCAGCATTATAGTGTGAACAGGGCAAATATAAAACAATTCTTTTCTATGTGTCCTGGTGTTGAGTCTGCACTGTGCAGTTGAAAGCAGATGAATGCACATGATGTGAACAAGCCCTTAGGTTATTTAAACACGGGAGAAATGCCCCGGCAAGTATAAACAAGCTTTATGTTCTCGGATCACTTTTTCCTGCGTTTAGATGTATCTGCCTTTTAGCATTTAGCTGCCTTTACATGTGTATGTGTGTGTGTTTAGCCACATTTAAAGCTCTTATCAGGCTCTAGACACACAGAATTCTATTTCCGCTAAACAAAGCCAAACTCAACAGACCAAACAGTTTAACCCTTTCGCTGCTGGCACTGTAAGGCATACCGCACTGGCAGCAGGCCTGTGTAAACAGATTCCGGTGCCTATAGCCGCAGGGAGTCTGTTTACCTCTGTGAAGCCAACAGTTGGCTTGAGGCCCCGTTCACATATAGTGAATTGTCGCTCGATTTCCGCCGCGATATCGCGCATTTTTGCCGCGCGATATCGCGAGAAGTCGCCGGCCAATGTTATTCAATGGAGCTGTCTTAACTCCATGTCGCGCGTCGCTCGTCGCTCGTCGTGGTCGCAAGTCGCTTCTACCGGACCCTTTTTTTCTGCGGATTTTGCGCGATTTTGCTTTTTTTCTATGGAGCCCGACGGGGAAGGTCGCGCTACCATCGCTGGATCGTCGCTGGAACGTCGCTGGAACGTCGCCCCGAAAGTCGCGCTATCCCGGCCGTGCGGATCCGCTGCAAAAGGTATGTCGCTAGGTGTGAATGGGGTCTTAAACTGGAAGCGGACTTGACAGCTGAAAAGTCACCAGATTGATTTCAGGGGCTTGTAAAAAGAGCCGTACCCCCACCAGACACCCCTTGCCTTGCTTCCCGGACACCGCTGCCCCTCCTACCGGCCAGGGACCGGCATCATAGATGTTGGTGAGTATCGGGGAGAGAGACCAGCCAACATGCGTTCACTGATCTCCACCCCACTGAATGAAGCTGCAAGTGATGCTGATTGCATCACTTCCAGCTTCTGAGCGGTCATTCCGAGAAGCCAGGGAAGAAGCTGATCAAGTACGATCTGTGCTTGATCAGCTTCTTTGGAGTGCAAAGGTAACATTAGGGGTCTAAATTTTTAAATCCCCTGTCTCAGCAAACGGGTGCATACTAATGCAAACAAATGTCGGGTGCACCTAGGTCTGAAAATGACGATTGCACTTTACATGTTGGGTATCGACGCATATGTTAATATTCATTGTTAGCTCTAAACTGATGACCTGTACAGGCTTTTAAAGCATTGCTTATGGATAATTGGTACCATATTTTTTTGCCGTTTCACAGGTGCAAGCAATATTCAAGCTTGGCATGTTGGGTATCTATTTATATTAATATACTATTTATGTAGGTATCTTTTATAAAAAAAAGTTGGATATTATGTTATGGTTTTTGTGAATTAAAATTAAATGTATATTTTACAAAAAGTTTGGATTTGATAACGACTTGTGCTAATATCACGCAACATATAAATTTGCAACTGCCACCATTGTATTCTACACGGTCTTTTTTATTATGACCACCCCATCAGTACTTCGTTGGGCCACAAGATGACTCCACGAGATGACTTCGTTGGCCCGCCTCGTGACTCCACGAGATGTTGAAAGGTGATGCGAGGAATCTGACAATGCACTGTTGCCCTTCTGTTGTCTTGTACCAGTCATGCCACTCTCCGTTCTGCCCTAACATTGACTAGTCGCTGACGGCCACAATTCGTAGGTTCAGACCCAGATTTTCGGCTGTCAGTCCAGTCTTTAAACACTTTAACAACAGCTGCTCTTGAACATTTAACGAATTCTGCTGTTTTGCTGATACTCGCGCCATGGCTCCAAGCGCCAACAATCATCCCACGTTCAAAGGCTGTTAAATCGCGTTGTTTACCAGTATCTTCAGAAAAAAAATCACTTCTACTGTCGTGGTAAACAACCTGCTTCCCTATTTATAATGGTCTGGCCCTCTAGCAACTTCAGCGCGAAATTATAGCTAATTATAGCTAATTTGCCTACAAACGTCAGGTGGTCATAAATATCTGGCCACTCAGTGTAAAATTTTGTGGGGTGTTAAGTAATTTTTAGGCCTAAAATGTGCATTATAACATGTGTGCAAAAAAACGCTCCTGCGGAGATGGGGTAAAATGACAGCATTATATGCATTTTGGAATGTCCTCTAAACACATTTTTCAATACCAGTGGAGCCTTAGGGGCATCTGCTTTCAGTAATTTTCTAGATTAGTAATGAATTGTATTCTGGTTGCAATTCTAGTTGCTGTAAATCTGTATACATTCTGGGAACGTATGATGGTATGATGAATGATGAGTGATGGTATGAGGTTTCAAAGCATTGTTTGCAATATTAGTTGGTAAATGAATTGCACTTTCAAAGAACCCCTTTTATCATTTTACCAACTAGTAATGCAAACAATGCTTTGAAACATCATACCATCATTCATCACACCATCATTGCATCATACATTCTCAGAATGTATACAATTTATGTATTTTAACGCAAAATTGCAGATTTACAGCATCTAGGATGCCTACCCCCATCTTGAAACATCAGCCCTGGAGGATCCTTAGGCCGGTATCTCTGGTGAGGAGGGGACATGGATTTAAACAAAAGAAGACAGATATGCACCCAGTGAACAGGATGATGGGAGCAGATTAAGCAGACTGTTTGGATAATTTAAGAAACATGAGATTTCTTTCAGAAGAGCCCCAAATGCTCAAAATCAGTTTAACAAAAACATGGCAATTGTTTATGATATTTAATGATTTAGAAAACAAAATGTCATCTAGTTAGGGTGTGGAACAACTTTAAGAGCTTTATTATCTGCCAAAACAATTATACACATCATGGCACTCACCACATGTTACCCTCTGGGTCACTCTTTCCAAAGGCACTGTATGAGCCATCATCATGCTTATATGTCAACTGCCGCTGGTATCCTAAACAAAATGTGTAAGTTGAGAACTTATATTGAAAAATGTATGTAATATTTGTATAATCTTTATAACCAACAATAAGCAAAGCAATAAGTTCCAAGAGTCTCCAAATATTACATATTTGTAGATTCCATAAAATATATATTAGATTGTTTACATTTACAGTCTTTGGACACCAAACATTTAACATTGTACTGCATGACAGCTTGTATGTTCTGCACCCAATCTCTGCACAAAAACAAAGTACCGTATATACTCGAGTATAAGCCGAGATTTTCAGCCCATTTTTTTGGGTAGTAATTTTACAGCTTCTTACCACTCTCCAGGAACTTTGTGGCTTTGCTCTTGATTTCATCGGTCAGCTGATGAGTCTTCTCCAGATACTGTAGAATAAAGATATTGGGGGCAAAGAGGACCATGTTCTGCTCTCCACACCCATATGGCATGGCCAGGAGACGGTCCAGGTTCTGCAATGCTGTGCCCATTAAATCTCCTGTAAGGTTGAAATAAAGGCAAACCGTAAAATGAAAGACAGCAAAACAATATAAATATGAATATCATGTTTGTTTTTAATTCTCAATTTTAATTTAATATGAAGCATAAAACACTTAGGCTATATAAATGTATCTTACCCAACACAGTCACGTAAGCTCTTTCAGAATCTTTCAGGATGTTCTTAGGAAACTGTAGAGATACCTCTTCTGTCTTAGTATTACCTGGAACACAACATTTAATGCTGAACTCTAGTCTGCTTGTATTCTGCCTTCCCTGGTTTGTCCTTTTACCACCTCACTAACATGCTAAATACATGTTTATTACAAACATTGTAATAAAAACTTTTCACTACAATCTTTATTCACAAGCCCCCTTTGTGATACCATATTAGTAATCACAGGTTCTCTTTAAGGAGACATTAAGGGTCTGTTCAAAGAAGCTATTCAAACAGAGATCTTGCTTGAATAACTTCTTCCTAACTGCTCTAGCCAGCAAATGACAGCTAAGAAGTCAGGAGTGATGCAATCAGCATCGCTTCCAGCTTCATTCAGCGGGGAGGAGATTGGCAAATGGACGTTCACTGGTCTCTGTCCCTGCTTCCTGCCGAGACCCAAGAAGCCAATCCCGGGCCCACAGCGGAGACCAGGAAGCAAAGCCTGGGGTGTCAGGGGGGCTGACTGTCAGCAATCTGGCGGCAGCTCAGCCACCAGAATCACTTACAGTGTAGAGCCAACAGTTGGCTTTACACAGGTAAATATAGTGGGGGGAATTTATCATAATCTGGAGCAGACAAAATGTGGAGCAGATTAGCACTGCAACCAGCTTTTCTGTCTCATTTTCAAATCTTACCTGAGCAAACTGAAGAGAGATGCTGATTGGTTACCATGGGCAACTGCTCCTGATTATTTCTGCTTCAGTTTTGATAAATTCCCCCCAGTCTGTTTACAGGGGCCCACAGCCAGCACTGACGGATATGGCGATGGCAGCAAAAGGGTTAAGCCTTCTAGTATCCCTTTGGGTTATGTACTATGAGTTGCAAAACAGTGCTTTAAATCAAGTAATGTTGATTCTAAAATAAGAAAGCACTGAAACTTATGACGTGGAGTAGAAAGTAAGAGATCAATCCAAACTTAGGGAATTACCCTTTTGGACAGTTGTCACCAGAACAAATGTCCCCATTGGAAGATTTCCTCTCTCCCCAGGTACAGTAAGTGTGAGTTGGCAGAAAAAGCAGAAACAGAGTTCGTAGGTAGGTTTAATCATATGTGATTGTTAAGACGGATATGTTTGGTAATACTGCACAGCTAGGTTCATTTAGAAGGGGAAAACAATGTAAGTTTGGGGTCTGTTCTCCATAATTGTCTCCTCACCTTCTCCCTCCTGCATGCACAGCAGAGAGCTGTGTGCTTTCTCCACCAGGACTCCTCCGGGCTGTCAGATGAAATAAGACAGAGAAATCACAATGTAAGAACACAGGGTTTATTTTTAAACAATTTGCAGGGCCCTTTGCCCTGTGAATATATGTGAATGTAGTTTTGAGTGAATAATACCAAAAAATCGACATTCTTAAAGAACAATATTTACCCTTGTAGTGTGGGTGTAGCCCCACTGCTCATTTTGGTCTAGGGGCCATAAAAAAGAAGATATACTCACCCAGGCTGCTAGACTGGTCCCCGCAGTCTCTTCTCACCCAGGCTCTCGAGGTCTAAGGATTGCTGATGTCATCACCTCTATTGCAGGTCTATTGACTTGCATTAGACGCGAGGACGCCGAAGGACATACTACAGCCAGAGCGGAAGGGAACAGAGGTGAGCACTGTCCACTGCAGGATCAAAATCAGAGTAGTATATCTTCTTTATTTTGTCCCCTAGAACAAAACAAGCAGTTTACTCATGCAGTACGGAGGTAGCCCAACTATAAGGGTAACATTTGTTAAATCCTGGAGTTCTTCTGTAGAATATTTTTTCCAGTTGCAATATATTATCTACATTTTGGCATCACGACATTGTGACGTCACGGCCGACTCCGCCCAGAAGTTCATTGGCCGGAACCTGCTAAAAGACTCCAGCAGGTGCCGGCCAATAGGAAACAGTTGGGTGGAGCTAGCTGTCACTGCTAGCTCCGCCCAATTAGTTTTTCTTTTTTATAATTTTTTTTTCTTCTTTAAAATATCTTAATTTCTTTTTAACTTTTCCTATTTTTTTTCTTTTAAAAAAATCATTATTTTAAAATGTTACTATTTATTTAATTTTTTTAAACATTATTCAAGCTTTTGTTTTTTTTTCAGACTATTTTCATTGCTTTTATATTCTGCTCGGTACCACTGAGATACTGAGCAGAATAGTTGAGCCGAATGTTGCTCGGCGGCATTCGGCTATTGACTCACTGCTCTGTTGCAGAGCATGTTCGGCTCACCGAAGTGCAGTCGAAGGCAGCAGATATACGGCTGATTTCAGCCGATGTACAGTTAAAATCAGCCGTATTGAGCCAGAGTGAATAGCCGAACGTAATTAGGTTCAGTTCACTTCAGCTGGGTTATTCACTCGGCTGCCTTCGGCAACTTTGTGAATAACCCCCTTAGATTTACATCCTCTGTGTGCATGCTTCATCTCCCTCTCTGCTCCCCTCCCCAGAGTTGCACTACACCTGCACTGGTCTCCTTTGCAGAAAAGCGCGTCCAGATTTCATGTATGTTATCAGTATTACTCAAAGTTTGTTGCCCACAATTAGCTTTGCATCTTCAAGGATTATAATGCACTTCTCTTGTTCTGCTTTTCTTCATCACCACAGCTCCCTTTCTACCTTCCCTTTCCCCATTCTCCTTAACAATAATAGATTCTCAAATTGCATGGCTGCTTCATTTCCACTCCTGTGCCCTCACTAGATTCTTCAAACTCTGAGAGATTTTTTGCCCAGAAAGTCTGTGGGCCACCCCAGCAAAATGATTATACAGACCCAAACAGTTAGATCAAAGAAAACCAAGCACACAGTCAAGGCATGCACAGTTACACACATAAAAAAGTACACAGGCACATCATACACGGAGCTCATATACAGAGTGCACACAATTTATGGCATACAAAGACAGGACAAATATAGACACAGTCAAAGCACAAACAGAAAATGGATAGTAAGAGCACCCAAGTCACAGCACACATAGTCAAAGCACCCAGAACATATGCAGAATACACATACACCACCAGCTGCATGATAGTCCATAAAGACTAAAGTAGGGTATATACGGTTATAATTTTTTATGGATGAAATAGAATTTGGAATGTTTGTTCGACTTTCTAATCGTTAATTGGGTCAAATTGACGGTCCTTTACCTCCACAGTAATGAAAACATTTGATGAGCATGTTAGAAAATGTTTCTCAGTCCGGAAACTCCATTCAGTCCAAAATCAAATGTTGAATAAAAACGCATATTAAATGAAATTTCGAATGACAATTAGCAAGTTTCTGATGTCAGTATTGAACGTTCCGGTGGGATATTTCGTACGAACGTTTGTTCAAAATTCTAACCGTGTATACCCTACTTTACAGTTTGACTTTCAGACGGCTACCTATTATCTTTTTCCTGTCAAGTTTGGTTGCAAATGTACACTTGATTTCTTACAATGAATCTAAACTAGGTTATGTTGCTATATATGTTCCTGTGATCTAGATCTGTTTTTCCACACTGACCTGTACAAGTAACGGTTTTACAATGGTATCAGTAGCTCCTTGTTTGGGAACAATCGGTATCTCATTTTGGCATAAATCTGTAGTCTTAACAGCCTCAGTCCGTACTGTGATATTTACTTCTCCTGGAAAAAAAATGAGGTCACCATTGCATATCACGATAGCCAGAAATGGTTCACATTAAAATGAAAACAACTGGTTGGATCCTGTGGGCATCAAAAAAAATCCATCAAAATGTGTTTCCTGCTCACAGATAGAATGTGTAGGTAGATAAAGAAAAAAAAATAGTAACTTTATATAATTATAATATAAAAGTGTGCAATTTATACTCATGGGTCACTAAGGAACATAATGTCCAGTTATCAACAATACCAGCAAACCAATAAATGTATAATGTTGGGTTTGTAGATCCCTTCTCACCCAGTTTGGTGGCTTTCAGGTTCCAGTAGAAGTTTTTGCTCTCATCGGCACACAGGCAGCTGCTGTAGGTACAGTCTGTACAAGGTGTCCGCTCTAACTCCTCAGTGGGCCCCAGATTGACTTTAATCTGCCAACACATTGTATGTTAAACTGGAAGGTCATAAGCCTAAAAGTCACATTAAGCTGCATCCACAAGACTGAACTGGTATTAGAGTAAGGGGAGACATTCTCATTTAGCTGCAGGTTTCATAAAGGTCACAGACAGGGTCTGTATCAATAGCTATAGAACATACTGTAAGTAAGGATCTTAAAATCATTTTAAAGTGAAGTTTATGTAGTTCACCTGGAGTTTCCACTTTAAGTAGTCATGTATCTAAGCTGCTTTTCTACTCCATACAAGTCAATGTGAATGAAAATGCAATTTAGAGTATCACAATGCAATTTAGAAAACACTGAAGCACTTCCTTTAGCAACTAAAAGGCAAATCAAAGCATCTCAGAAGTATCTTAGTGGCCCCTGAACACACACTGCATTTGACATACTATCAAATCTGAAATCTGGGCCTGCCCGATGGTATACAGATTGATTGATTGGATAGTTTAGGTAAGTCCTCATATTACATAGTTGTGGATGATCTAAAACTGATGGTTCAGAGGTTGTACGGTCAGATGGTAATATGTGGTGAGACTAAAGCTAGCCAAAGACACATGAGGATGTGTGATGGTCTAGGCAAAAGCAAGCTTAGGGTGATCAGGCATTCATGTTTACTCAATGGAGTTAAGCGGTTACATAGTTACATAGTATTTGAGGTTGAATAAAGACATTAGTCCATCAAGTCCAACCTATTAGGATCTCATTCTAGGAGTACCTGTACCCCTGTATATTACGGTCCCTTAAGAAATCGTCCAAAAGTTTCTTGAACAATTCCACATTATTTGCTGAAATCACCGTCTGTGGCAGTGAGTTCCAGACCCTAACTGATCTTACTGTGAAGAACCCCCTTCGCCCCTTGTGCTGGAATTTTTTTTCCACCAATTTTAGGTGGTGGCCTCTAGTTTTTGTAATGGAGTTAATTTTAAACAGTTTATCGCTAATGTTGCTACCACCATTGAACATTTTTGTACATGAAGATCATATCCCCCCTTAATCTCCTCACCTCCAATGTGAACATGTTTAAATTTAGTAGCCTTGTCTCGTAGCTCTGGTCCTCCATACCCCTAATTAGTTTGGTTGCCCTCCGCTGGACTTTTTCCAACTCAAGGACATCTTTTCTTAGTACCGGTGACCAGAACTGGCCCGCGTACTCCAGATGAGGCCGGACCAGCGATCTATAAAGTGGCAAAATTATAGACTTGTCCCTGCAATACATCCCCTTTTTAATACAAGACAAAACCCTGCTAGCTTTGTTTACAGCAGCCTGGCACTGCAAACTACCTTTCAGTCTGTGGTCTACAATGACCCCCAAATCCTTCTCCATTACTGACTTCCCTAGCGGCATACCCATAATTGTATGGGTATGCATAATTGTATGGGAAAAAATTAGTTTCGTTTTGAAACAAAAAAGAAAATTTGTTTAGTTTCAGTTTTGTTTGTTTTGAAGAGGTGGTAGGAGCATTCAGACACCTTAGACACCAGCCTATTTAGGCGTCCATCATCATTATATTGTTGTAATGAAGAAACACTTTATGAAAGATGATTCTTCCTTGAAAGGATAAAGAATATTCCGATGATACTGTTAATATGATTAACACTACCAACCTTGATGCACTGCTTAAGATAATTAAATACTGAGGCTTTAAGGATGAAAGTTTCTCCTCTCACTACAGAATACGGGAGGGCGAGATCCACAAAGAACGGCTGGAAGACTCGAAGAGAGGCAGGAGGAGACAGGCCAAATCCACTCTGACCCAAACATACGGCCCCGGCATTCCAGTCTGTGATGGTGTCTGGTGCCTTGTGATGGAGGTCAGCATTGCCAGAGTCTCTGGAGAAGACAAAGAATGAAAAATAACACACAGTCATACCAACAAAGCAAACAGTTAGAGAAAGTTGGGGAAAGCAAGGGGCAGTTTTTAATACTGGCCTATTAGTTTCTATATTTCATTAACAAGGAGAATGAAGAAAAGAAGGTAAGTGGTTGAAAGGGACAAATTTTAATCCAGTTTTCTTAGCTGTATTTTGGACAAAGCATCCCCAATAAAAGTTATACATAAGAACTTTGGAAATGTGGAGCTGCTACTAATAGCAACCAAAATTCCCACATGTTCCCCTATGTTCCCCTTCTTCCTTTTTTTACACACCAGGGTCTATTCATAAACAATTTACAGGGCACTTTGCCCTGTGAATATGTATGAATGTTTGTTTTGGGCGAATAATGCCATAAATGATTCTTAATATATTTTTCCCAGTTAGGATGTAGTGTGTTGTAATATTATATTATGGCCCTTAGATTGTGAATAGGAAGTGAACACTTATGTCCTATACTCTTCGGCACCATCTAATTATTACAACATACTACATTCTAACGGGGAAAAATATATTAATAACATTCGTTTTTGCCGTTATTTGCCCACAACAAACATTCACAGATATTCTGAGGGGGAAGGACCCTGCCAATTGTTTACAAATAGACAACATAGTACACGTTATAATAATCAAGTATACAATGGTACCACTAATAGTAAAAAAAATGATCACCAACATTTGGTTTTAATAGATGTTATTATGAGCAACAATACTGAGGTAAACCCAATAAAAAAAAAAGGTGTAATATATTGCACCTTCTCCTGATAAGTCTGTAAATGTGGTGGCTACAGTAGGTTTTTTTCCTTTATTTTCACCCAGTTAAACAATGTACTCTATCGTTGGAGGAGCCGTGTTGTTACCCTTTGCTGCTCCTCTCCTCATTTCTTTCTAACTATGGTTTGAGACAGACCCAAAATGTTTGTTATTTTGGTGATTCTTATGCATTTCCAATAGACGAACTTCATTATACACACACAAGATGTGTGAATATTATCTCATGCAAGTTTGAGGGTGCCATCCATCTGCTCAGTACACCACCCACTGTGAATTGCATATCTTGTAAAAATGGTTATTCTATCTTCTATGATTTTCTGGTCTGCAACCGGCCAACAGTGCCTGGATTTGTCTGAGATGGGCTACAATCATTTTTTAGACTTACTTTCTATCCCAGTAGCAATGGCCACCAGTACAGCAAATCCTTCAAACATGGACACAAAACTCAATACCAACCTGACAGTGATTTTCACCTTCTTTCCCTCTAGCTAAAATAGGTTTTGGCTGTATTTCCACTTTACATGAACTCCGCTTTTTGGGTTGAATGTACAAGCTGAGACTCACCCTACTGATATAAGTTCCCATAGCCAGGTTTCAGGAAAATATGTTCGAACTTTCTCCTTTTCTTCCTCCTTTTCTTTCTCCTCTAATGTCGCCAACCTGGGTATGCTTCCTGGTAGACATGTGCACCAGCAAAAAAATTAGTTTTGTTTTGAAACAACAACAAAAATTTGTTTAATTCAGTTTTGTTTTGATTCGGACTTTGCATTATTTCGTTTTTCGGAATCAGGTCCGAAATTAAATTAGTTTCGGACGAAATTCGTTAGCGGTAGTCCGGGCGAAATTCGTTATTGGACGAATTTAATTGCAACAAAATGACATTAGGGGAGAAAAAAAATTAATTATTTTTTTTTACAGTCTGCAGAAGATGGAAAAAAAAAAAAGCCTGAGGTTCCCCCCCAATTCATACCAGACCCTTTAGGTCTGGTAGGAATGTTAGGAGAATGCCAATTCAAAAGCAAAGAACAACTTTATCCATTATTCACCCTGCCCTGGATTAGAGCCTGCAACCTTGACAATGGCAAACCAATACCCTAACCACTACACTATTGCCTCTGAACTTTTTACCATAGAAGTGTTGTAGAGAGAAAATGTTGTAGTAGGTGTTGTAGGAGAAAATGAAAGTTTGTGCATGTTATAACACAAAAAAAGAGCCGAGGTGTCATCTGAAAATAATTATGACATCTCGGCTCACAGACCTGAATAGCATTCGGAAACGCATGAATAGTATTCGGGAGTTTCCGAATGCTATGTAGCATTTGACAGCTGAGAATGTCAAATGGGCGGAACTAACCGTGACGTCATGGCTCGCTCCGCCCATCTGTTGACATTTGGGCTGAATGTCATTTTTGCGGCGAGTTTTCGTCGGGTTCGGGTGGTCGTCTTTTTTCATTTTGGCGGGTCGGCGGGGGTCCTGCATCCTGATTGACTCTGGATTACATCGATGGAGCCATTTTTAAAAACATTTTTTGTTAAAGGAATAGTCAAAAATTGACTGTTTTTTTTTTCAATTAAAGGATTTTGTCAAAAGTCTGGACTTTTTACTCACTATTTGATTTAACCCTTTAGTGAATGGGTAGGGGTACAAGTACCCCTTACTCATTCACATGGGGGGGTGGCATCTGGGTGCCCCCTTATTTAAAGGGGTACCCCGATGCAAATAAGCCCCCTTGCCCACAGACCCCCACAACCACGGGGTCAGGGTTGTGGGGAAAAGGCATGGGGACACCCTCCCAATGCCGAGGGCACGTGGCCTGGTAAGGCGCAGGGGGGGGGGGCGCCCGATCGCCCCCCCTTTCCTTCCCTGCCGGGCCAGTGCTCGGATCAAGGGTCTGGTCTGGTAGGACTGTTAGGGGACCCCACGTTTTTTTCCCCCATTTGTTAGGGAAAATTCCTTTAAAATTCCTACCAGACCTTAAGGGTGTGGTATGGATTTTGGGGGGAACCCCACGCACTTTTCTTTGTGTTATAACTGGGGGGGGGGGGTCCCTCCTAACATTCCTACCAGACCTAAATGGTCTGGTATGAATTGGGGGGAACCTCACGCTTTTTTTTTTCATCTTCTGCAGACTGTTAAAAAAAATGTCATTTTGCTGCAACGAAATTCGTCCATAAAAAAATTTCGGCCGGACTACCGCTAACGAATTCCGGAAATCGGGAATTCGGATTCGTTTGCATTCGTCTTAGCAGTAATTCGGATGCATCCGAATCTCCGAATTTCCGAAAATTCGTTCGAAACGAATTTCGGAACGCACCGAATCGCACATGTCTACTTCCTGGCACTCTGCTGGCAGGATCAGCAGGAGCATGTGAAAAATTAAGAACAAGGGGGGGGGGGCTGTGTATTGAATGTGACTATGCAATCATCTAACTGATTTTGTTGCCGTAACAACCATCTTTTGTTTTTTTCTTTATCTCAGAGATTTTTTTTATCTGGGATTTTTTTTCCTGGCTAGTGTGGTCAACTGGGACACTTGGAAAAAAGTATTCCCAATGTAACAGTGTCTCCTGGTCTCAGATTTCTTGGCCATTCAAATGAATGGGTTTCCTTAATGCAATGCATGTTAAAGCACAAGTGTTATTACAACACACCAAACATGTAAGGCGGCAAACATTTTTGTTTCAGGTCCATTAAGATTTTGTTTTGTTTCATATTAGTGATATTCAGATCCACTCATGATTTTTTGTTTTTTCATTTTGGATATTCAGATGCATTTTTTTTATTAAAAAAAACTAATTTAATTGAATTCATTTTTTTTTTCAAATAACATGGGGTCCCCCCCCCCCACCACAAAAAAACAAACAAAGAATGCATGGGGTCCCCCTAAAATCCTATTCCAGACCCTTGATCCGAGCTTTGGCCTGGCAGAGCAAGAATGGGGGTTGGAGAACAAGCGTGTGCTTGTGTCCTTGCACCATACCAGGCCACTTGCCCTCAACATTGGGTATGTTCCCCATGTTGATGAGGACAAGGGCTTTATCCCCACAACCCTGGTGGGCACGGGGGCTCATAGGAATGTGGGTGCCCACTTTGATAAAGGGGCACCCAGATGCTGCCCCCATCCCCCACCGGAAATGAGTAAGGGGTAGTTGTTACCCCTATTCATTTACTGAGTAAAGAGAAATAGTAAATAAAAAAGCTATCTGTTTTTTGACAACTTTCTTGAGAACTTGAGAATTTTCTCTCTCAGGTCTGCTCCACTGTGGGAACAAAAGCCATTCACATTATTGGCTATTTTAAATCGCAATAGCCAATAGCAGGATGGCTATTGCTCCACCCACTACCTTCTGTCAATCAGCAGAGTAGCAGACCTGAGACACATCATTTGTTTCATTCGGAAATTCGGATGCATCCAAAAGTCCGAATTCATAATAATTCCTCCAAATTTGCGTTCAGCATGAAACTAAATGTACATGTCTATACCAAACAGAATAAGTCTGAATGAGCCTTACATGAGAGATGTTGGGGGCCCTACACCTCTCCTTTTCTTGCATGCATCCACTGTTATGACAACAGCTATATACAGTGAGGAAAATAATGATTTGATCCCCTGCAGATTTTGAAAGTTTGCCCACTTACAAAGAAATGAAAGGTCTATAATTTTTATCATATGTGTATTTTAAATGATAGAGACAGAATAGCATCCATAAATCCAGAAAAAACACATGATACAAATGTTAAAAATTGAGTTGCAGTTCACTGAGTAAAATAAGTATTTGATCCCCAAACAAAACATGACTTACTACTTGGTGGAGAAACCCTTGTTAGCAAGCACAGAGGTAAGACGTTTCTTATAGTTGGTTACCAGGTTTGCACACATCTCAGGAGGTATTTTGATCTATTGTTCTTTACAGATCTTCTCTAAGTCCTTAAGGTTTCTTGGCTGTCACTTGGCAACCAGAAGTTTCAGCTCCCTCCATAAATTTTCTATAGAATTAAGGTCTGGAGGCACCACTCCATGACCTTAATGTGCTTCTTCTTAAGCCACTGCTTTGTTGCCTTGGCGGTATGTTTTGGGTCATTGTCATGCTGAAAGACCCATCCACGACCCATCTTCAGTGTTCTGGCTGACGACAGAAGGTTCTCATCCAAGATTTTACAATACATGGTCCCGTCCATTGGCCCCTCAATGCGGCAAAGTCGACCTGTATATTTAGCAGAGAAACAGCCCAAAAGCATAATGTTTCCACCTCCGTGCTTCACTGTAGGGATGGTGTTCTTAGGGTCATAGTCAGCATTTTTCTTCCTCCAAACACGTTGAGTCGAGTTAATGCCAAAGAGCTTAATTTTGGTCTCATCTGACCGCAGCACTTCCTCCCACTCCTTCTCTGAACCATTTAGATGTTAATTGGCAAACTTCAGATGGGCCTGTACATGTGCCGTCTTGAGGAGGGGGACCTTGCGGGCGCTGCAGGATCTCAATCCATGGCGGTGTATTGTGTTACCAATGGTTTGTTTGGTGACTGTGGTCCCAACTGCCTTGAGATCATTCACAAGCTCCTCCCGTGTATTTCTGGGCTGATCCCTCACTTTTCTCATGATCATCCTTACCCCATGAGGTGAAATCTTGCATGGAGCTCCAGTGCGAGGGCGATTGATGGTTATTTTGTATTCCTTCCATTTGCGAATAATCGCTCCAACAGTTGTTTCCTTCTCACAAGCTTCTTGCTGATAGTCTTGTAGCCCATTCCAGCCTTGTGCAGGTCTACAATCTTGTCCCTAACATCCTTTGACAGCTAAAGAGTCTTGCCTATGGTGGTGAGGTTTCAATGGAGGAAAGAGATTCTGTGGACAAGTATCTTATACATAACGAGCAAGGCCGGATTCCCGGCAAGGCCACCGAGGCCCGGCCTTGGGGTGTCACTGAGCAGAGGGGCGGCACAGGTTTGTATTTTCTACATTTAGCTCTGCTTTGCACAAGCAGAACTAAATGTAGAATAGGAGAAATCACTTGTTTCTTTACAAGTGTTCTCGGCGATGTCGCCGAGAACACTTGTCATTAGACTGCCGGTTTTACTCACTGAACTGCAACTCAATTTATAACATTTGTATCATGTGTTTTTTCTGGATTTTTGGTTGATATTCTGTCTCTATCATTTTAAAATACACCTATGATAAAAAATTATAGACCTCTAATTTCTCTGTAAGTGGGCAAACATACAAAATCTGAAGGGGATCAAATAATTATTTTCCTCACTGTATATGCAGACTCAGCTATATTGTTTTATTCTACAATCTTACCCAATGGTCTTTGGGGTCCTGGAAGTCCTGGAAGTCCTGGAAGCTGTGGCTGCATTGCATAAACTGGAAATTTAAAATCGTGACATTCGATGGGTTTCTTAATGTCTGCACTTGTTAGTATTTTACATTTTATTGCCTGTGGTGTGTAAGAAAACAAATCCAAAAATGTAATTTCAATATAATGACATAGGCTTTGGGTTCAGTATTCTGAGACATGCATTAAAGCAATTACATTATGGATAGCACCTTGGAGTCAATGACATTTTATTGTAAAATGCTCTTCCTTTCTTTATCAAACTTTGCAGTAAATCTGAATGTGTGTGTCCAGTGGTTCCCAAACACACCATTTCAGGAAGCCCTTCTGCAATACATAGAAATCCATTATCTCAGCCACTTCATATAGTTCAACCTTCTTCTCCATTTCATCCACACTCTAAGCCTTTTAGTGGTCTTATTCCTTCACAAACTTTTCTATAGCTTTCATATTACCTTACATCACTGATTAACTATCTTATTCTTCAGGATCCTTTCATAATATCTGCATTTCTGAGCATTCCTGAGCACTTAATCCTGTGGGTGTAGATATTTAACCCCGGGGGGTATGCAAGTGTTCCTCCATCGTGGAGTCAACATGAAAAGCAAGAGATTCTGGTTCTCCATGCAGAGTAGGAAGAAGGGAATAAGAAAAAGTGTTGGCACCCCTTGCTAATCATGAAAGACTTCCTCCCAAATCATGAGGATTAAAGTAACTGTTAATTGTGAAGGAACTTTCATTTCAGTAAATCAAAAAGTTTAAGTGTATAAATAGCTAAAATGTTTTATTTTCAGTTTTATATAAACTAGGGAAGGATTAAAATTACTGTCACGTTATTTTTGCCATCTCTGTGTACTGTTGGGAGTCTACCCTTCACTTCCTGTTCCAGAGATGCAACCGGAAGTTAAAGTAAATCTCCCAAAGAGGGGAATGCTTCTTTTAGATAGCTGTCACCAGAAAAGGTGACTCCATTGGAAGGTTTACCCCATCTCTTCGGTCTCTAAGACAATGATCACCAGTGCAAATAGAGGAATGAATATTTCCAGAGGGACACAAACAGTAATAGAAACTTAACAGAGCATCTGACCCTGCCCTACTCTAATCAATACAAAAAAAACAAAATTGCCTTTACATGCACAACTGAAGTTATATACTCCAGTCTCTCCTTACACACCATGCAAGAGAACCTGTCTGAATGTAATGTGAGTGCTTCAATAGATAGAGGGTATAAACCACAGTAGAGAGGTCTAGATTTAAGAGTTGGTTAGGACCAAATGAGAAGAAGAGAATGTTGATCTAGGAGCCTTTGCACTGGGAATCATTAGTTCTGCTGCGGGAGGCATAAAGGGAAAGATAGGTGATTGCTATCTGCACCGGAGAACCACTAGTGGAAGGTGAAGAACACCCAGCCTAGTGACATTCTATCCAAAGACAGAGGAGGCATGTAAATCAATTACGCCATAAGGCATTTGGCCCTGGAACTTGAGATGTCTGTTTAAAAGCTGATGAGAGATGCTAGTGAGAGGCATCTAGGAAAAAGAATCCCACTCTGCTGTAACGTGACCACTAACTTAACAAGGCTTTCTTCCTTCTCTATAGCTGCTGTTAGCAGTTTGCTACCTCATAGACAGTGCCGGTGTTAGGATTCTTGCCTACACAGGCAATGTGCATTTTTAGCGCTGGGCCTGCTTGCACTGTGGGTTTTTTTCACTTACCTTCGGCGCGGGAGAGCAGCGGCGAGTCAGCGCTGGTCCGGTGGGAGGAGCTCCAGGTGGGGTCCTAATTTAGCTGGCCGTCGACTGCCAGAGGTGCCACGTGTGTCGGGATCCTCTGGCAGTCGCCGGCCAGCTAAATTAGGACCCCACCTGGAGCTCCTCCCACCGGACCAGATTACAGATTATTTAGGCTTTTTCCTTTGCATGAATGTCAACCCCTCAACTCTTGTAAATCAATTAAACATATCAACAAAATTGGGGCTTCAAAGGTATCATACACTACAAGACATTTTGTAAAAAAGATAACATATACCAGCTTTATTAATAACATTATATTATATTACACATATACAAAATCAGATAAAATCATCCCTCCAACCATGGCCGAGCAAACTCCAACGAGATCCTCAGCAAGAATAACCGTACAAGGTATAAACTATACTTTGTGAAGTCACAACCGTGATCCAAGTATGAAGCCATGGTAAGGTCAATGACCAATAGTCTCTTGAGGTCTCATTCTCTACTCATTTCGCACCCATATGGGGGTTGCTCAGAAGGGAGATGCTCTTGTCTGCTTACATAGCTGGGGGGATGAAGGTCAACTATAGTGCTTAAAAAAAAACAATACCACCACAGCAGAAGCTGGCTGAGAGGAATTCTCTATAAATGTGTAAATATGGTGTGACTGTATCACGTTTAACACATGCCAGCTTCAAGCATCACAGCTTGTTGTTATTAATAAAGCTGGTATATTTTATCCTTTTTACAAAATATCTTGTAGTTCTGTGTGGTGTTTGATACCGTTAAAACAAAATGTTGTTGATATGTTTAATTGATCTTTATATATAGGGGGATGTTATCAATATTGCCCTGGACATTTTGACCATTCCATCTTGAACCTCAACTCTTGTAGTTGATAGTGCCTTACCACAAAGTCCTTATATACCTTGTCAGAACGGTGTCAGGATAATGGGTTCAGAGAGCACTTGTATATCAAACTGAGAAACTTTTAAAATGGCTGATTGGTTCCCTTTAAGATCCATTGGCTCATCAAATATATTCATCAGATCATGATAAACAGTGATTAAGCATTAATTTCTGTTTATATTCATCCATGTAAGATATCCCTGTTTTGGGCTTATATCTCATAAAGCTTGGCACTTAACATATCCTGCAGGCAATATCCTGGTGACACTGTACAGTTAAAATTTGGTTGTGTGGCTCTTATTAATACTTTCATGGCTTTCACAAACCTCATTCTAAAAGACTGATGTGGTATCACCTCACCGGTGATATGTTTCACACTATGTTAGTAAATTAATATCACTGGTCTCTGAGTCACTTTTACAGGCATATGTGGAGATGGATATACCTTTAGCTGCTGATAGCAACAGGAAATGGGTCTTATGTATGATATTTATCTTATAGCTTTATTTTCCAAAAATATACAGTACATTACAAAACTGTTGCTTTGCTTCTTCAGTTTTGTAAAATGTATAAAAATGTATAACATGTGATTTTTCTTTAACAATTTATAGTCATGTCTTTGAATCTGTTTTTATATATACCTCAAATAAGCTGTACACATCCGCATCATCTGAGTTTTCTGAAGGCCAGCGGATCATAACTGCTCCAAAGCGTTCTATTGGTGGATGATGAAAGGGATAAAATAGACAACCGTCTTTATGTTCTTTGATGCGATAATCATATTTGCCATCATCCCGGAATGGAAACAGATTATAAACCTTAAAAACAAAAACAAACAAAATGATGGAGAAATATAGAAAGGCACGCTAAGAAGAAGATTTTGTAGATCCACCACTCACTTTGTCGGCAGTCAGCTCCTTTTCTGGTTTCATCAAGACCACACTCTGATCCACTACCCTGAGACCACAGAGGGAACCAGGAGCAGCCTGAACCTGAAGAGACACATCCAGCCCCGGAAGAACCTCTTTTGGAGAGAAGCCGATTGATACCTGGCAAGGGGATAAAACAATAGCACAGTGTATTAAAATAAAAGTAATATGTTTATTCTTCTGATCTATGTCTGCAAGAAAAAAGCAGCTTCTACGTGTTCATCCTCCTGTATGTATGGTTTATACTCCAACCTTTTCGATAAAGGAGCGCAAAAAGCAATGGTGAGGTGCAAAGTGTAGTGACCAAAAACATCCTGGAAATTTCAAAGATCTGACTGCAGTAAATCATACTGCCTACCTAAGGGTAACTGCACTCTGCAAACCCTCCTTGAATCACGCTAATGAGTAAAGCCTGTGACACATGGCACACGTCAAGAAGCAGCATAGAGCGGTGGTGCGCGGACCTTTGTGTGCGGTGTGGCATGTCATTTTTACTCTGGCGCGTCAGCATGTGACATAGGGCAATAGGAGGAGGTCTTAGAGACACTATAAAATATCTGACTAGACTATTTGATGTTAGTCAGACAGAACAGGAAGTGAGGTTATTTTCCCCACACAGGGGACAAAAACAGCAATACAAACAAATGTTCTAGTAAAGAGATGATGGGTTACTACTAGAGGTGCACCGAAATGAAAATTTCAAAACCGACATGAAAAACAAATGGCAGGCTGAAAACAAAAATGTTTTTTATTCTAACTTTTTACAATTTTTTTTAATTTTATTTTTATTTATTCATTTTTATTAAATGTTTTTATTTTTTACTTTACTTTTAGGGGCTTTGGGGAAATAATGGGACCCCTGATATTTCCATTTTAAAAAAGAAAAAGAAATTGAGGACACAAAGTCCTCAATCTCTTTTTCTGCAGCCCCTGTTATAAATGAACAGGAATCCTCTATACTGAGTGTTCCTGTTCTTTCAATGAAAGGGCCGGCCTTAGGGATGTGCGAGCGGTGCGGCCGCACAGGGCGCCATAGCAACAAAGGCGCCAGGCAGCCGACACAGCTCGTCCTCGGGGTGGCTTCTCTCCTCCTCAGCGCAGGCCATCCGACATGACATCGCTTCCTCGTCCGCCCCCCCCCCCACCCCTCAGCCGCTCTCGGTTTCCCGCTGGCTG
>NW_017309414.1:63968-69363 GCF_000935625.1 Nanorana parkeri
GTGTCCTCAATTTCTTTTCTATTTTAAAATGGAAATGTCAGGGGTCTGTTTGGACCCCCAATATTTCCCCGAAGCCCCCCAACCGTAAAAAATAAATAAATAATAAAAATTAAAAATAATAAAAAATGTAAAAAATTATTTTAAAAAAGTGAAAATGACCCCCCCCCCACGCACACATATTATTAGACATGTGCGAGGACTAAAAATTCATTTCAGATGAAATGAACGAAAATGTAAAATGTTTTCATTCCTTTCATCAAACAAAACTATTTGTTATGCATTTTGGATTCAGCCATTGGCGTGTTCTGGAGGCAGGGTGCATGACATCATATAACACCGCACATGTTGGGCGCCGCCATCTTGGTGTATATCTAGGTATACACCAAGATGGCGGCGCCAATATCGGCGTGTAACGTCATGCTCCCCGCCTCCAAGATGGTGGCACGCATTCACAGAACATGCCGGTGGCCAACATGGCCACCGCACATTCTCAAACATTCTCAAACAAATTATTATGTGCCCGAATAAATTTTTCGTATATTCGGAAATATAGTAATTCGTTAATTTTACAAGTAGTCTAGATTTTGTGTTCTGTTTTTTTATTTTTACTTTTCTAGATATACTTACTTTAAAAAAGGGTGTTGGCATGAAATCCTGACACTTTATTTTTATAGACTCTATTTTAGTTTGACATTTATTGTTTATCACTTGTTTGCCTACTGTAGTTTTATTTAATAAGAATACTGATATTGTGCCTACAGGTTTAATACCTTCGAATAAAAGTTTTATTTTTATCATACTTTTTAATATGTTTCTTTGGGGCTTAACAAAATAGGAGTCTTTAAATGGTGCAGATATTGGGGAAAATGGGTGTGGTTACTGGTGGTGTGGCCACTGAGGGGTATGGTCACTGAGGGGCGCTGTAAAGCTTTCTCGCACAGGGCGCCTAAAGGCCTAAGGCCGGCCCTGCCTTTCATAACTTGTGGACAGAGTATGTTTACTATATCCACAATCATGAATGAACAAGAAGTGCTGTAGATCACTCCCATTCATTCATAATTGGCGGACACAGTAAACATACTCTATCCTTTACAAGCAGTGAGCAATTCAGTCAGTGTGATCACTGAGTGTTTATACCCGATCTCCATCCTGACACACTGTCACAAGAGGCTGGGCAGGCCGGTGTGGGAGGAGAGCTCAGCCTCCTGTGACAGCAATGACAGCTGTCTCCGCCCACACACCGCTCTCCATCCTGACCCGCTGTTACAGGAGGCTGGGCAGGGCAGTGTGGGAGGAGAGCTGAGCCTCCTGTGACAGCAATGGCTGTCTCCGCCCACACCACAGCTCTCCTGACCTGAGGCTGAGGCCTCCTGTGACAGTTGCTCTCCTCCCCGCTGGGACACAGAGCAGGGAGGAGAGAAATCACAGATGCACCACTATCTCAGGCAAAAATTGCCATTTACGGGTGATATGTTTTGGCAGACGATATATCTGTGCATCCCTAGTTACTACCTCTATTACCATTCTATGCCTGTTTGTGCCCTTAAAGTAGAACTATTAGGTGAGTGCTTTTCACTCATCCTCATAGTTCTAGCCGACCTGTGACAATGAAACTGTCACAGGTCGGCTCAGTAGATCGGGAAGTGAGCGAACACATACCGGCGTTCGCTCTCTTCTCGATCCAGTCATGGCTCTATCCCGTTACAGGGGAGGGACTGGATTCCCCCCTCCCCACTCTGATCCTCCAGTGCTGACTGGCGGAACACACGAGGCGGGTACATAATTGTTGGGATCCGCTTCAGCTGCGGCGTCTCAGTATACCGCGAGCTGTAGTTTGTGGTATACTGCGGCGTCTCAGTGTACCGCTAGCTGTAGCTCGCGGTATACTGAGCTTAGGGTGATGGGAGGACACTAGTTTGTGTCCTTCCATTACCCTAAAAAAACTATGGGGAAAAGCCCTAACCCCATAGTTCTCCTTTAAGAGGGAAAATTCTCCATACTCCCTTGCCATATAACAAGTGTCAGACAAGTCAGGAACAGAAGATACATTAATTGTGTGTGTGATAGACATTTAAAACCTGACAGGAATTTAACCCTTCTCCACTCTATCCAAAAAATAATCAAATATTTCAGCATAAATTGGACCTTAGGTTTTCATAGACCACGGAACACAGACTAAGCTTTAAGGTCAGACCACTCACTTTATTCTGCAAGCATTGCTGTACTTTATAGTTTGCTGAGTCGGCCAAAATATCTCCATCTGGTAATATGGTATACACAAGTGCTCGAAACGTTGAAGATGTCCCTGCACTTAAGGAGAGCTTCAGTGTGGCCTTGTCATGATGATCTGCAGCAGATGAAGGGCACACAAAGAGGCAGACTGATCATTCTATGTGTATTAGTTGCACAGATATTGTTAATGCCCACATGATGTTTAAAATTAGGTGCAGACACAGCAAGAAATTAGATGTACTGTATGGTCTTTGTGGTGCCACAGAGTATCTTGTAAAATCTTCCCAGCCAGACCCATGCTCTGCAGTCTAATTCAGTCATATGGAGAGCTCTGGAGTATGAGCTCATAGCTTGGACTAACTCTCCGTAGGACTGAATAGGAGTGCAGTTAGGGTTGCCACCTTTTCTTCAAGCGAAAACCGAACACTCCAGCAACACACAGACATTTTTTGGGGGGAGAATGAGTCGCAGCTTATTATTATGTAAATAGCGCCACCCATTCATATGTAAATATCACAGTTAAAACTATTTTCAGTGGGGGGTCAGTAGCCACTATCTTAATTTTGGTTGCTCCTGTCTGCCTGGCATCTTGTGTCCGGGTTTCTGCTGCCATGAAACCCGAACACAGCATTCAAAACCCGGACTGTCCGGGTGAATCCTGGACAGGTGGCAACCCTAAGTGCAGGGCACATGCACAGGCTTGGCTGAGAAGATTTTAACAAAAGATCATGCATCACCTATAAAGGAGATATCTTGCAGGATTGAGACAAGTGAGTACAACGCTAGGTGGTGGGGGAGCTAAAGGGTGGACAGGGACTACAAAATAAGGGCAACTGCACCAAAGGTCTGTGAACCAGAATGCAAGGTCGGCTTATTAAGTAGTGGTTAACCCTTTTAGGGGAAAAAAACCTGTGGAGAAACGTTTAAAAATATTCATGCCTTAGACCTGACTTCTGCACAGGAGTGGGAGCTGATGTCACGGGCAACATTTTAGGAAAGCAGGAGCATCTCATGGTTGGTCTCATGGTTCCCAGGATCTCGCTGGATAGATCATAACATCAGTCATATGTTGTCACATCGGGCAGAAGCTAGTTGAAAGCTAAGCATATTTGTTAACTTTTCTCTATGGGTTTTTTTCTCTAAAAATGTGATTTTACATGGGAGGTGGGCCACCTTTTATTATGCTTGAAATATATAAGCATGCATTTATTTATCTTACCTTCATTTTTATTTTCTGTGCTGATTTTAAAAGATCCATAATGTTGTATGGAGCCTTTAGAAATCACCTATTAAAATATAAAAGAAAATTAATACATATTAAAAAATGAATTAATACAGAAATAAGTTGTGTAACACATGCTGGTGCTGTATGTGCTTTAGTGGAGGGTTTGCACAGTGCTTGCTATTCTATTGCAAAGATAGCTGGTAAAACTGTTAACTGTCTACAGCTACTCGTTTTAAGTTACTCAGTTAAAAAATGGCATGGCAAATATCAGTTAGTCAAAAGAACTGAATCTATCAACTTTTGAAAAGGAGAAAAAGGTGAGATGTGATCACCATTTCAAAAAATATAAATGGCCTATCAAATTCAGAGGAAAACACTTTGATTTGAAGTAACAACAAAAGACATGAGGCCACACCTTGCAACTAGAAGAAGATAGAAACTGTTAAACCTGTGAAACTGTGGACTAGTTGGACATGGAATTAGTTATGCCAATCACAGGAGCATTTACATTTTTTTATGCTGCGAACAAAATCCCCCTCAGGGTAAATAATGTGCATAGCAAGGATTTTAACAAATCCTCGTTGCAGAGCTCTACCTTTTCCTGTTCTGAAGAAAGTTTCACAATGTCCTTTCCAGACTGATTACTAAATGGGAGGTCTGGGTCAATATATATATATTTTTTTAAAGAAAACACCAAAAAATTGATCCACTGATGTAGTCCAGGGTCAATCACGATGTCCAGTGTTATTCACGACGACTCGACGAAATAAAAAATAAAACAATAAAAAATAATTAGAAATATTTTTTTTTTTTAATGACGACCCGGCATCTGATAGGTGAGCCATGATTGGACAAAGTCATCTTGACTTTGCCCAATCATGGCTCTTACAGAGTACTGGGCCCTGATTGGTCAAAGGCTTGCAAGGCTTTAGCCAATCAGGGCTTCACAAGTCGCAGTTTGCCCGCCGAACGCCCTGACATTTCACGTGTTCGCCGAACACACAAACTGCCGATGTTCGAGTCAAACTCACAATCGACTCAAACATCGAGCCCATGCCTACCTGCCACCCTCTCATGTGATCCACAGAGAAAACAGCTTCAGGCTGCCTCATTAAAGGGACGGCACTGATAATAATAAAAATCGCGGTACATATGCAGTTCCTGTGTTCATAAACAGATTAATGCTGCTGCTTCTCACCTTATGACAAAGTTGAGGCAAAGAGACTAAAACTTTCTGTACATGGAACAAATTCATCAAGAACTGGACATAGCCAGCTTTAGGGAACGGCTTCCTCTTGCTTGCAGCAAGTTGCGATATGATTTTTTTTTTATGAAGGGCAGGGTAATTTGGTGTAATTTACAAGAAGGAAATATTTCAGTGTGGGTGTCACGAGTGTCACGATATTCACTTCAAATGTGCCAGTGGCCCAGAGTCTAAATAGGTTCAAGGGCTGTCACCCTCTTTATAGTGTACAGCCACATAGAGAAGAAGGGTGCTCAAATCAAAAGAACATCTTCACATTTTTTAACACTGTCAAACACATCCTAAAAGCACAAATCACAGTGCTTTTACGTATGTATTTATACATAGTATGTATTTAGTAGGGATGAGCTTCGCGTTCGAGTCGAACTTATGTTCGACTCGAACATAGCATGTTCGAGCGTTCGCCGTACAACGAACATTATGGGATGTCCGCGGACATCCCACAATACACTGCGCCGTCCAAAACGGTAATTGGCTACAGTCTTGCACCTGACCACAGGTCAGGTGTAAGACTGTGCCAATCAGGGCTCAGTACAAACATAGAGCCATAATTGGGCAAAGTCACGATGACTCTGCCCAATCATGTCTCACAGCTAAGTCCCTGCAGCACACTATAATAGGCTTGTAGTGGTACTCAGTCCACTGCAGCTGCCAAAGCATCGTCTTCAGCCTCC
>NW_017309414.1:69905-70163 GCF_000935625.1 Nanorana parkeri
AGTGACGCACAGCGAACTGGCGCTCATGTTCCCCCAGCTGCAGTATACTGCCAGGTGGGCTCCAGTGACGAGGACACAGGGGGTGATACCGATGATGAGGTCACTGACTCCAATTGGGTGCCTGATCGAAGAGAGGAGGAAAGTGAGGAGGAGGCACAACCCCAATGAGGCGCAATGTCCTCTACGAGCAACCGTAGCCTGTCCATTGCATCAAAATGCAGAGCTGCACAGATGCAGGGCGCTGTTGTCTCGCAGCAC
>NW_017309415.1:0-1875 GCF_000935625.1 Nanorana parkeri
CTGTTAGCTTGCTTATTGGCGCAGTTCATTCTTTATATTATGTCTATGACTATGCTCAGCCCGAATCGGCCATTTTGTTCTTCACACCACTTGGCGGCTGTGTCTGGAGCCATGTCACTGATTTGGCTCGTTGGCGCGGTCATTTTCTTGCGAGGGGGATCAGAGAACTATCCTGGATGAGCCCCCATGTGTAGCGCTCACCCCCGAAGGAACCTGCCAAAGTAACCCAGGTATTTCTATCCCCCACACCAAATGTACCGCACAAATTGGATCCACAGCCCACCAACACACTTTTTAAAGAGTTTGATAACAGATTTTATAAGCAATCTGTATATGCATAGAACAATGCAACCATAAACACAAGAACTAAATGAAGAACATTCAGTAATAGGCTAAGGCACTCTGACACTCAGTAGCTGCAGCTATCTACTGTATATCCTGAGACATGTACTTCTCAAATTACTTCAGAAATTGTCCTCCAACTGACTGTATAGGTATATATCTGTATATATAACATTAATGCCTCACTTTCAAACAGTCTCTGACTCTCTAGACTACTAACCAATTGTAGGGTTCTAGGCTAGCCAACGTTGGGGCCCATACTGTATTGCAGGTATGAACGTTAATGTATCACAATGGTCAAAGGCCTCTCACCACTCCCAAGGTCAGGGGTCAGGTAGCAGAGACTATGTGCGTCAGCGAGAGATGGGCGTGCCCTTTCTCTCAAGCCAACTCCTTTGAAGATGGTGAAGTCATCTGGGGGTCTCCTACTCTGCACTGCAATTCCCACAAGTCCCTGCCTCTCTCTATACACAGAGACAGTTAACTGTTTACAGACAGAAGCATCAATTTACTGCAGTAGCACATATATGTCTATATAAGGGCTACAATACCAATCTCAATTATCTGATAATTCCCATCCAACATAAAATTCCATCAAAATCAGGTTTAAAAAAATGTGTATCTATATCTATATCTATATCTATATCTCATTGGTAAGCCATATTAGTCCAGTAACATAATAAATGTATATATAGTGTATACTTACCAGGGCCGGAGGGCCGGACGGGGACTAAAAATAGGCCCGGGCATTTTAGACTGAGCAGCCAAATCACATGACTGCCAACAGGCCCTACCCCTCAAAAAAATACAGCAAGTCCAGTTGCCTTGACTTATTTTTTACAGATATACCATGACCTGGATGAATGAGAACCTTCACAGACATATTGCTGCAGGATCTCAGGGGGGTTGTGCAGGATCTGTGGTGGGCTTTGCAGACTGCAGAGCCTCCTACGGATCCTGCAGAGCCCACTAAAGGGTATTGCACAGCACACCTGAGACTCTTTGGTGGGCTGTGCGGAATCTATGCTGGGCTCTGCCAGCACAGTCCTCTTACTATGCACGGCCTGACCTCTTTGGAACACTGCCTCCTTGTCCTCGGCACCCGACACGGCCTCCTTGTCATCTTCGCCGCCCGACTGGAGCTTCGACGACGCCTCCCGCCTCCTCCGTCAGTGTCTCTGCCCCCCCCGCCTCTTCCGTCTCGGGGGCCACTCGACAAATGTTTTTCTCTCATGGGGCCGCTTGCCACATTTCAGACTTTACACAATAGACACACTCAGACACACTCACAATAAGGTCCTATTCATATCTGTAGGTTTAGGTGCAATTAGGGATTCCTGCATCTGGTAAACACCAGATTAGGGATTTCTGCTGCAGTAAAACGCAGGTTTTATATATATATATATACAGGTGAAACTCGAATAATTAGAATATCGTGCAAAGTTCATTTATTTCACTAATGCAACTTAAAAGGTGAAACTAATATATGAGATAGACTCATTACATGCAAAGCAAGATAATTCAAGCCGTGAT
>NW_017309415.1:1933-52841 GCF_000935625.1 Nanorana parkeri
GATTGGCCGATTGGATGATTGCCAGGCTTCCTCACCAGTCAAGAGTGACTGGGGAGGAAGCCTGTCATCATCCAATCGGCCAATCAACGGGAGAAGAGGTCAGAATGGATGAGATGACAAGGCTGTGACATGGAGTGGCTGAAGCAGACGGAGAAGACGACATGACACAGCAGGTTAGTACTGCAGCACCATACATACCAAAAATATAAACCAGCTAACAAGAGTGGCTGGTTTAAAAAGGCGAGCAGAGTTGTCTGTAAAGCCAAGAGAGGGCATGGCGAATTGGGGCCCCTTGATGACATATGGACTCAAAATCCGTGAGGCGGCACGTCAACTGACTCAGCCCGGGCACAGAGATCAGAAAATGGCGGATCTGCCGCGCACTCCACACATCCAGCACCGGGCAGGTCAGGTGTCATATGGAGTCAAGCGACATCCAGGTCCCGTCCAATATAAAGTCGTGGAGACGGAACTTACCTACCTTCAGTAGTCTGCGGACGCGACCACTCTCCATGCCTGGGGGGAAGTCGGGGTCCCCAATTACCGGTATCATGGGCGATGGGTGGGGGGAAATTCCAGAATTATCGAGAGACGTCCTAGCCACCCTCAGCGTAGGCGCAATGAAGGGATGTGAGGAGATCTCTGACGGCAGAGGGGAAGTGAGCCACGCAGCCCCCGAGAGCGGCAATCTGGATTCTGAAAGTTCCATCCCCACCCATCGTTTCTGATCTGTATGGCAGCACCAGTCCAGTAATCTGACAAGGTGGGATGCCTTGTGGTAAAGTTTAATGTCTGGCAGGCCCACTCCACCCCGGTCCTTAGGTAGTACCAGGAGGCGCTATGCCAACCTTGGACGCCGACTAGCCCAGACATAGGATACAAACATACGTCTCAGTTGAGAGAAGAAAGTGGGAGGTAAATTAATCGGGATCGCCTGAAGAATGTATAGAATCCTGGGGAGAACAGTCATCTTTAGGGAGTCGCAACGACCAAACCATGTCAGGGTCAGGTCCTGCCAGTTCGAGAGGTCACGTTTGATTGCGTGTAGTAAAGGGCCATAATTTTCAGCATATAAGTGGTCTGGGTCCACAGTAACACGTACTCCTAGGTGGTTGAGACTCATCTGTGACCATCGGAACTGGCAGGAGGACCTCACACGGTCTAGTTCCATCGGGGGTAAGGAGATGTTGAGAGCTTCCGACTTGGCCTGATTAACCAAAAAATTAGAAAGCTTTCCATAAGTGTCGAATGCTTTCGTAAGGGCAGGGACCGAGGACATTGGACGGGATATAAAGAAGACCAGATCAACTGCGTAGGCTGCCAATTTGTGTGTCCCCGAGGGAACCTGTAGGCCCCCGACGAAATCATCTGCCCTAATGGTGCATAATAGGGGTTCCAGCGTGAGAATAAATATGAGCGGGGATAGGGGGCATTTGAGATGGAGAAGTACTCTGATCGAGTTTCATTAACTCTCACAGCTGCCGTTGGGGACGAGTAAAGGGCCATAATCCATGACCGCATACGTGTCCCCAGCCCTAGATGTTGGAGCGTGGACTCGAGGAAAGTCCAATCAACCCGATCGAACGCCTTCTCGGCATCGATGGATAGGAGCATTAGAGGGCGCGAGCGGCTTCGGGCCGAATTAATCACATTGAGAACCCTGACTATATTGTCTCGTGCCTCTCGGGCAGGCACAAATCCGACCTGGTCGGAATGTACAAGGTCGGGTATATAAGGGAGAAGCCTATTTGCCAGCATTTTTGCGTAAATTTTTAGATCTGTGTTCAACAATGCTATCGGCCGGTAGCTGGCACAGAGGGAGGGGTCCTTGTCTGGTTTCGGGATCACTGTGATGTGCGCTCGAAGAGAGTCAGTCGGTAGGGCACCCCCTTGTGAGAGGGCATTATAAGCTTCCAAAAAATGTTCGGAGAGTAGGTGCCCAAACGATCTAAAGTACAACAGGGTGAACCCGTCCGGACCTGGAGCCCTCCTAGGCTTTGACTGTTTGATGGCAACATTCCACTCTTCCACTGATAATGGGGCCTCCAAGAGATCACTAACTTGCGAGGTCAGGGTAGGCATTCCCGATCGCGACAGGTAGTTCTCTATTAAGGGTCTGCGACCCGCTACGTCTAACTGGGTCGGGCTGGGGTTCAGTTGTATAAGTGGGCGTAGAAATCCTCAAATTCGGCAGCCACATCCCTCGACAATTACAATTTGGTGCCTGACCTGGAGTTAATGTGTGGGATATACATTTTCAACCGTGTACCTCCCAGAGCTCTCGCCAAGAGTCTACCCGGTTTGTTAGAGTATTCGTAGAAGGTGCGTTTACATGTCACTAAGCGTTGTTTGGTGCGCTGGTATAGCAGGGCGTTCAACTCATTCCGTGCATGTTGGAGAGCTAACTGGGAGGACTGTGCCAAAGAGCGTTTGTGACACGACTCCAGTCTGTAGATTTGGTCTGTCAAGGTAGAAATCTGTTCAGCCCTTTCCCTCTTGCGTCGAGCTCCGTGACGTATGAGAATCCCCCTTTCCACACACTTGTGGGCCTCCCATACCATCGAAGGGCTGGGACCCGACTCGGAGTTGGAAATGAAGAAGGATCTAATGGCTCCTTCCACCTCTGCCTTGATCCCCGGGTCCTGAATGAGAGATTCATTCAAGCGCCAGGATGACATTGGGAAGTGCTGGGGCCCTATGACCATGTCCATATGAATAGGGGCATGATCCGACAGCAGTATAGTATTTATGGCGGCCGATCGCAGGGACGGTAAGGCCTGATGGCTCACAAAGAAAATGTCTATCCTGGAGTATGTCTGATGTACTTGGGAAAAGAAAGTGTAGTCTCTAGCTTCGGGATGTAGGAACCTCCTCTAATTAGGGAGAGAGGGTATAGGGTCTAGGTGCACCGGCCTCCATAGCTCCAGACTCACCAGATCTTATCTTCGTGAAGTACATCTCCACAATCCTTGGAAGAACACTGACCCCACTCAGAAGTCCCTCTGAATACCAGGCACTTCAAAAGCCCACACAGGTCCTGGTTCTTCCATTCTTACAGGCATTCTCCTGACTGCAAACTCTCAAAGAGGCTTCTCCTTCAGCAGCTCAGCCAACTCCCACCCCCAGGCCTCGGCCTAGCCTAGGGGCAGGCTGAACAGGACCCAACCTCAGTCCATGGCTGGTCCAGGCAAGAGAGCGAGCACATGGCCTCCCACCAATATATATATCCTTTGTCAGCAGACATCACTGGCTACAAAAAGCCCAGTAACTGGCTGCTGCCCTGTACACATATCACAGTGTCACCCATTGGCTGTCCCATAATGTGACAGAGTCTCACTCCGCCCTAGGGGGTACAGACAAGGTTGGACACCTGGGATTAACCATGTGCTGGCTGCTACAAAATTCAACCAGGCTGCATATAGCCCTTGCTATCACTAAATAGCTAGTAAGCACTTCACCAAAGGTGATGGGCGCTACAATATTAACAGTAAAAAGGTGAGAAAGGAGCAGATAGGCCCAATAAAGGATGAAAACGGGAAGTAAGTCACAAATGACAAAAAGAGGGCCGAGGCGCTGATCACTTTTTTCTCCTCAGTATACACTCGGGAGGGAAACGGGTTTGACATACATGATAAAACACATAGTTCAACACAAAATATACTTCAGTGGTTGACAGAAACCGGGATACAACAAAGGCTTAAACTACTTAATGCAAATAAAGCAGTAGGACCAGATAACCTGCACCCCAAGGTACTTAAGGAACTAAGCCAGGTTATAACTAGACCATTATTCCTCATTTTTAAGGATTCCTAAATGACTGGTATAGTGCCAAGTGATTGGCGGAGGGCTACGGTAGTTCCAATATTCAAAAAAGGGGCAAGATGCCAACCTGGGAACTATAGGCCGCTCAGTCTAACATCGGTAGTGTGTAAACTGCTAGAGGGAATGATTAAGGACTATTTGGTAGAATTTGTTCAGGATAATGGCATAGTTAATGACGATCAGCATGGGTTCAGGAAAGACCGTTCCTGCCTCACTAACTTGCTAACTTTTTATGAGTGGGTAAGCAGGGCCGGCGTTACCGTAAGGCAGGTCAGGCGGCCGCCAGAGAGCGCCAGCGGGAGGGGGCGGAAAAATCATAGCACAGCCGCAAACATAGATGTAATGGATGGTGTGGACATCGAGCTCCGGGCTTCTGCTGCAATTATCTCAGTTCAGCTTCGCCCCGCCCCCTGTACTCGTTTTGGAGCCGCTCTGCCAGCACTGTTGTTGTTACATGCCGCCTTCTCTTGAGCCTCAGACTACCTCCTCGGGGCAACTCAGCTGTAAACAAAGCAAGTAGGGTCTTGTCCTGTATTAAGAAGGGGATTTATTGCAGAGACAATGGATGTATTGCAGAGGGAATGGAGGACCAGAGCTATGAGACAAGGCTACTAAATTTAAACATGTTCACGTTGGAAGTAAGGAGATTAAGGGGGGATATGATTTTCATGTACAAGATGTTCAATGGTGACAGCAACATTAGCAACAAACTCTTTAAGATTAACTCCATTACACAA
Organism: Nanorana parkeri; assembly: GCF_000935625.1. Taxonomy (NCBI): domain Eukaryota; kingdom Metazoa; phylum Chordata; class Amphibia; order Anura; family Dicroglossidae; genus Nanorana; species Nanorana parkeri. The sequence goes on from NW_017309415.1 coordinate 6,493, forward strand.
ACTAGAGGCCACCACCTAAAATTGGTGGGAAAAAAAATTCCAGCACAAGGGGCGAAGGGGGTTCTTCACAGTAAGAGCGGTTAGGGTCTGGAACTCACTGCCACCGGCAGTGATTTCAGCTAAGAGTGTGGAATTGTTCAATAAACTTATGGATGATTTCCTGAGGGACCGTAATATACAGGGGTACAAGTACTCCTAAGAATGAGATGATACATGGACCTATATAGGTTGGACTTGATGGACTTATGTCTTTATTCAACCTCAAATACTATGTAACTGTAAGTGTGACTTATGAATGGCAAACAAGACACTTGAGGATATATAGGTGTACAGGAATGTAAATACACAACAAGTCAGCACATCCCATACCCTATTGATGGCTTCAGTGATTGACTACAGTGATTTCATATGCAATATCTGGATACTGATCCTTCTGTTTAAAGCATTTAGAACCAAGACTAGTCTTAAGTCTCCTGGTTTTCACCCTAGAGAAAAATAGAGGATAAACGCTTGACATATTTTTTGGACTGGAAAGATTAAGAGACACCTGTTGGAACCGATAACATTGACATCTATAATACAGCTTTGATGCAAAAGTTCCTTGGTAAAGTCAGCTGGATCTTGGACTTCGTAGAAGGGTTGAAAGTGTGGTGAGTTGTTCATTGAATATGCAAAAGTTCTAATTGTTTGTTGTCCTTGAGTGTATGTTAAGTTGTAATAGTGGATACAGCATTGAATGCTGTGCGTTAATGAGCATTACAGCAGAGGAAAGTGTAGATTCTGTGTAGCGAACAATTTGTGTTTTGTTTGTTTGCAATCTTGACTTGAGTTCAGACTGATTGTGCATATGTGTAAAGACATTGGTGGAACTCTAAAAGTTAGGTTCTTTGTCTTGTTCACTTGGGAGTGTGTATTGGCAGTACAATAGCTTTTATACTAATAGTTGTATCTTGTGTTGAGTTTACGTTTGTGAAATGGAACTGGTCTATAGTTATGTTAAGAAATATGCCTCTGCCAAGTATCATTCATGTGCAGATGAACATCTTAAGAGTCAAGTTAATGCGTTGTTGTCTCAGGGACATAATGACAAGCTGCAGAGTGGACCGCTTACAAAAAAATGTAAAAAACAGAAACTGGCTAACGAAATTGCGGTATTGCTCAGAATCACAGAAATTTCTGAGCAAATGGGGGAGCAATGTAGGGCAGAAAGGATTCAACTTGGAGAGCAGATAAAGAAAATTGGAGATAATCTTAGGGGCATTGCAACTGCCTCCAGTGTTGAAATGGATGAATTGAAGGCTACAGTATGCAACTTGTCCGAAAGAAATTGTGAGCTGCAAGAACAATTGGAACAATGCAATGCAAACTTTGATATGAAGAGTAGGCTTGTTGGTTCATTGCAACTAAAATTATATCATATGGAGGAATTGGTAATATCTTTAGAGAGGAAACTGAAGATGCAAACTCCAAGCTACTTAGAAAAGAGCAATGCATGTTATCCCTCAATGAACAGAAAAGAGAGCGTCAGTCAGCCAATATCTGTACTGTCACTGATGTAAATACATCCAATGAGGTGGTATTAGAAAATGCTCCTGGAAATTTAAGGGAAAACACCAGTGTACTCACAATTAATGACAAGCTTACTTTGTGCCAGATTCTGGGTGAGTTTAATGCACTGGAGTCACCCGTGTGCCTATCTAATAAATTTGAGGCTATTGTGCAGAAATACACTTTGAGTGATAAAGATGCATGCTCTCTTCTAAAGGCTTGGCTACCAGTACCTCTTGCAGCCCAGTTACCTGCATATGATAATGATAACTTAGCAGATGCAGAGGGGAGAATGAATGTACTGCGGCGTGTGTTGAACAGTCGTGATGATAGAGGGGTGAATGAGTTTCAAAGAATTAGGTTTAGAAGAGGAGATGACCCTATAATGTTCTGTAACCAATATATTTCACTGTACAGAAAGTGTATAACTGTCCTGATATGTCTGCTGATGATCCAAGCTTCATATATTCAATGGCCAATATATGTGATGTAAATCATCCTAATAGGATTGCCCTCAGAAATGCCAAATCATACCAAAGCTTTATCAATATACTTAGAGACTGGTGTGAAGAATCCAGTGATGGTTATGGATCAGATGCAGATATATCAGTAGTGAGCAGAGGTACGAGAAGGAAGAAATTCATCAGGTGTTACAAATGTCACAGACCAGGGCACATTCAGAGGTTTTGTAGAACCCTCAATATTTCCAGCCTGATAAAGAATGATAATGAAAATATATCTGAGCACCGCCACCCAGGACAATGAAAGCATACCCCAGGAGCCTGATGTGATGGATAACAGCCTTGGGGAGTCAGGAAAGGCTGAGGGCCAAAAGGAGATTACAAATAACAATGGCCCCCACCCTACACATAGCCAACAGCAAGGGGGGACAAGCATATCAATGTTTGCACCCTGGGCTAATCTTCCATTTTCGCTGGTATGCAGTTGGTCCCAAATTGCATTACCATTTTTCATTCATAATATGGCAAACTTTATGAGCAATACCTGCTTAGTTTAGGAAAAATATGGGACTTATATTCTAGCCATACAGATAACAGGACAAGGCTTAGGGAATAAGGATTTGATTGTTATGATAATTGTGTGTAATAATTGTTTTTGTGTTTCTTTTTCAGGAGCCACTAAAGGCGGCTTAGTCAAGCTGGCTAAACACTAATGTTTTTGTTTTATTCACAGGTTTTATGTGGAGTAGAAGTACAGTACTGACTACATTTAGTTAAGCATGGGTTAGATCAGTTTCAAAAGGTCTTCATAGTCACCACGTGGTACTATGAGCTCAATAATTAGTAATTGTTTGCAAACAATTAAACAACAGTCAGGCATTTGTTGGTTAAAACAGTGATGTATACTGTCCCTCTGTGATGTGCATTTAATGTTTTTGTCCCCCCCCCCTTAACCTTTTGTGTTTCTAGGTGTAAATAGCATTTGCTCTTTCAATGGAGCTCACAGGAAGAGGTCTCAGGATGTCTTTGTTCACACACCAGAACAAAAGTTGAGTTGGGAGATGGTGTTTAAAGTTTTTTTGTCCCACTGCGTGGGGAGGCAATTAACTTTAAAGTTGTTTGCCAGATTAATTATTATTATTTTCTAGTTAGTATGGTACCAGTGTAACATGGTACCAAATGGGGGAATGTGTTAGAAAAACAGTTACAATAAGGAGCCATGTTTTTTTTTTTTTTGTGTGGCTGACAAATGCCCCCCAGCTAGGATAGATTAAGATGAAAGCCTGGTCTAATCCTAGGCATATTAGTGAAGTTACATGTAGGTGTAGAAAGGTATTGACTGCTAAGAATAATGATACTGCTCTTGATGTTTATTTCCAGGATCCATAATGAGGCGAAGTTACATATCCAAATTTGGGACCCTGGAGAAGAAGCAGCAGGCCAAACATGTGGTGGGAATTGGACTACAGTCATAGCTTTCATCTTGCACATAATTATTGATAGACAAATCTTAGACGCTGCTTAGCACAAAAGAGTGGCTTGGATTTTTCTTAGGGTGTGGCAGAGAATATGAAACGAAATGACATTGCCCCATTTAAATGCGCACAGACATCAGCTAGGAGTCTGCATGGGGGAAGGTCTGCCATGGACAATAGAAGAACATATGTGGTTGTCTTGCATAAACTTTAAGTAATCCCTGAGATCACCATATTACTGAGTGCTTTTTGTTTTTTTCCCTCCTTACTTGCACCATTAAATCAGTGAGTGGTAGTTGGAGGAAGCAGAAGTTCCTATCAATATATAAGCCATACTGAAGTGCTAAAAACTAATTGTCAGTAGTTTGATATGGCCATGTCTATTCAATCTTCAGGCACATCATTGAGTCTTTGAATAGCCACATGTGGTCTTTTGAAGCACCTATGGCACTTGGGTAAGAATGCGAAATGACCAACAGGAAAAATTATCCAGCCTGCTGGAAATTGTTGATGTGTATACCAGACATTTGTAGCATGTGGTGATTGATTTACTCAAATTGGGTGCTCGATTATCATGAATGAGGCCTGAATTTTTCACGCCTTGTTAAAATCATGCAGAGTAGGGCCTTATGGGTAACAGTCCAGGATTTCACATTATGCTTATTGGCCAATAAGGAGCACAGCATACATTAGAATCATCTGTATTAGACACATATATACATCTATCATGTACCTTTGATTTAATGAGATTTTGTGAGAAGTAGTATTCAGCTGGATTGGATTTATGGGCCAGTGGAATAGACAGACCGTCACATATTGCTCAATTGAGCTTGTCCATAGTCAAGTCATATAAGGCAGCTGACGAGCAAGATTAGTTTGTAGTGAAATGACAATCTGGTTAAGGGATCGAGTTAATTAGCATGGTGTAATGTTATAGATGTGATATCAATGTATGATATGTAGATTTTCCTGTGATTATCATGAGGGATATTGGTGAACTGTTATGTATTTAGTAATATCCACTGGAAGATGAGAAGAAAATCTTGACAATGACCATCTTGAACTATTAATATGACCCATGGATCCTGAACAGGATATGCTCAAACTTGTGAAAGCTCCCACAACCTGGGACCTACTGGGCAAGTTTGGTCAGAGAAATCCTCAAAAGGACGTTTGTTTCTCCTGGGAGGGAGTAATCTTGGTTTGTTCAAATAAAGGATGACTGTGAACTCTTCCATCCCCTGTGACTTTAGATATTGTTGTGGGTGGCAAGATCTGCACCACCTCAAGGTAACTACAGTCCCAGATGAGCAACACAGCATATCCAGAGTAGACTCATAAAGTTACTGGCTGATCTCATTTCATTTAGAAACTACCATGCCACTGAGATCTCTTTGCCAGCCAAAAGGTCTGCTTCTGTGTTCTTTGCCAAAATATGGATTGGCTTGGCAAGTAAGAGCCACTACTTGCCTACATGTGCTCCAGAAAAAGATATAAAACTTCTTTAATTCATATAGGGTGTCCTCATTAGAAATGGGCGGAACACCCCCCTGTTCGGTTCGAATTCGAACTTTGGAACATGGGAAAAGTTTGAATTCGAACTCAATGCAAGTCTATGGGGGTAGAACTTTGAAAATCCCCAATTGTCCCCATTTTGAAGGCTTATATGCAAGTTAATAGCCATAAAAAGGTATGAGGATTCGGGTAATGACCTGGGGGACATGCATAAATGAAAAAAACACTTTGAAAAAATACAATTTTTAAAGGAGCAGTGATTTTAACATTAAAATATCGTGCCTGTGGGTCCCCTTATACTGCCTGTAAAGTGGCAAATCTGTACGATGTATAGAACCTGCTGCAGCAAAACTGACATTTGTAAAGAAAAAAAATGACATTTAAAAAAAAAAAAAGCATGTGGTTCCCCCTCCCAAACATTATCAGACCCTTTAGGTCTGGTAGGAATGTCAGGAGGGACCTCATTTAAAAAAAAAAAAAAAGTGTGGGGTTCCCCCCAAAAGTCATACCAGAACCTTAAGGTCTGGTGGGAATTTTAGGAGGGGCCCTATGTAACAACAAAAAAAAAAACAGTGTGCGGGGTTCCCTGCTCACTGCCGCATTGCTAAGGGCATACCAACCTGCATGCCTCGGATCCTGGACTGGTACTGTCTGAAGGGGGAGAAAAAGTAAAAAGATAAATATAAATGGACTTAAAACAAGAGGTTGAATAAAGACTTGATGGACTTTTTTCAACCTGACTATGTAACTATAAATTCTGAACCAATGTTCACTGCACTGGTTTACTGCTTGTTATATACAATCAAATACAATGATTTGCCATCAAAGATTGATCATTTGTATTTTCAAATTTGTCCACTCAGTGTAGATTGAATAATTAAAGAATGTAACATTTACCTTTTTATAAATAGAGTGAAGGTAGTTGGTAACATTTCCCACTGAAAAACAGATATTGACAAATATTAGGCATATGTACAGTGAATGTGCGTTATAAATAGGGTGAATGTTGCACAGGGAATGCTTGACCAATGATGGTTGAAGGTTTGGTAAAAGTACAATGAATTTGCAAGGGCACTGCTTTTAAACATGAGATATTAACATAATGTTGCAAAGACTGAAGACCCAAACATAAGACAGATCATTCTGAAGAAACATGTGGTGACCACATGAGAAACATGTGGTCACCAGGAGTCAGCATCGACCAACCAGCACTTAAACAAATTAAAGTTATATTAGCAGACTTGCCCAGTATCCAAACTTTGCTTTCATTCCAGATTCCACTGTGTGGTACATACACTATATTGCCAAAAGTATTGGGACGCCTGCCTTTACACACACAAGAGGTTTAATGGCATCCCAGTCTTAGTCCGTAGGGTTCAATATTGAGCTGGCCCACCCTTTGCCGCCATAACAGCTTCAACTGTTCTGGGAAGGCTGTCCACAAGGTTTAGGAGCGCATTTGTGAGGCCAGGTACTAATGTTGGACGAGAAGGCCTGGCTCGCAGTCTCCGCTCTAGCTCATCCCTAAGGTGTTCTATTGTGTTGAGGTCAGAAATGTGTGCAGGCCAATCAAGTTCCTCCACCCCAAACTCGCTCATCCATGTCTGTATAGACCTTGCTTTGTGCACTGGTGAGCAGTCATGTTGGAACAGGAAGGGGCCATCCCCAAACTGTTCCCACAAAGTTGGGAGCATGAAATTGTCCAAAATGTCTTAGTATGCTGATTCCTTAAGAGTTCCCTTCACTGGAACTAAGGGGCCAAGCCCAACCCCTGAAAAATATCCCCACACCATAATCCCCCCTCCACCAAACTTTACACTTGGCAAAATGCAGACAGGCAAGTACTGTTCTCCTGGCAACCGCCAAAGCCAGACACGTCCATCGGATTGCCAGACAGAGAAGCGTGATTCGTCACTCCAGACAACATGTCTCCACTTCTCTAGAGTCCAGTGGCAGCGTGCTTTACACCACTGCATCCGACGCTTTGCATTGCATTTAGTGATGTAAGGCTTGGATGCAGCTGCTCAGCTATGGAAATCCATTCCATGAAGCCCTCTACGCATTGTTGTTGTGCCAATCTGAAGGCCACATGAAGTTTGGAGGCCAGAATAAGAGACATCATTTAAGGTAAGTGCTAACATTTACATGGATGTGGGTGGGGGGGGGTGCTGAAGTGGCCACGGATGTCGCTTTTTTTTCAAACCTTGGTGTGTCTGCTAGATAAAGTCTTATAATTTGAGGAAGCTGAACCCCCCCAGGGAAAAAAATTATCTACGGCCCTGGTTGACCGTGGAATATTTAGTAGCAAAGACATTTCACGGATTGACTTATTGCACAGGTGGCAACGCTTGAATTCACTGAGCTCCTGAGAGTGACCCATTCTTTCACAAATGTTTGTAGAAGCAGTCTGTTTGCATAGGTGCTTGATTTTATACATCTGTGGCCAGGGGCTGACTGGCAACTTTTAGCCCAGGGGGCAAGTACAACCCAGAGGCCCATGGTGTGGCAACTTGGTCCCCCTCCCGCTCTGCCTCTTCCGCGCATTCTCCCCGCCCATCTGCCACTTTTGCCTTCCTTGTAACAGTAGTGTAAATGTATTTATCGGTTTAGGAAATGTAAAGCACACTGGTAGTGGAGGGATGCCACGTCAGGGCTGTGCGCGTGAATGACAGCCATGGAGATGATTGGAACACCTGAAGCCAATGTTTTGGAGGTGTGTCCCAATACGTTTGACAATATAGTGTATGTTCAGTACATATGTATTTTGTTTGATGTTGCTTCAACCATGCCATGTTCCCTGTTGCTTTAATCCACATACCAACAAGCTACCTCTCGGTAAACATCTACCAACTACTGTACATGGGGTATTTTTTTTAATGTTTGGGATTTTTTACGTTCATATACATTTACACTACTGGTTTCTCCTACTCAGATAAGTCTTAAACATACCTAGTAAAACATGTCTTGTAATGTTGCATACTTCTAGATCATGCAGTGGATAGAAGAAAAACTACATAGTTACATAGTATTTGAGGTTGAATAAAGGCACGGGTCCATCGAGTTTAACCTTTGTAAATGTGTGTGTGTGTGTATGTGAGTCTGTGCTTGTTCCAGTCATTAAGAGTACCTGTACCCCCGTATGTTATGGTCTCTGAGGAATGTATCTAAATGTGTTTTAATGATTCAATACTCTCTGCTAATACCACTGCTCTAACAGAAAAGAAGCCCCTACGCCCTTTGTGGCAAATCTTTTCTCAACCAATTTTACGTGGTGGCCTCTAGTCTTACATAGTTACATATAGTTACATAGTATTTGGGGTTGAATAAAGACATACGTCCATCAAGTCCAACCCATATAGGTCCACGCATCATCTCATTCTTAGGGATACTGGTATCCCTGGATATTACGGTCCCTCAAGAAATTGTCCAAACGTTTCCTGAACAAATCTACACTCTTGGCTGAAATCACTGCCGATGGCAGTGAGTTCCAGACCTTAACCGCTCTTACTGTAAAGAACCCTCTTCGCCCATTGTGCTGGAATTTTTTCTCCACCAACTTTAGGTGGTGGCCTCTAGTCTTTGTAATGGAGTTAATCTCAGTTTGTTGCCAATGTTGCTGTCACCATTGAACATCTTGTACATGAAAATCATATCCCCCCTTAATCTCCTTAATTCCAGCGTAAACATGTTTAAAGTCAGATTATTTAGGGAGTTTACAGTAAAACGTTTATTACTGATACTAGTATCACCATTAAACAAATTGTACATCAAAATCATGTCCCCTCTTGATTGCCTCACTTCTAGAGTAAACAAATTTAAATTTAGCAACCTTGTCTCATAGCTTTGGTCCTCCAGCTGCTTAATTAGTTTTGTTCACTGTGCTCTCTCCAGCTTCAGGATATCCTTTCTGTGAATTGGTGACCAAAATTGAACAGCATACTCAAGATGAGTCCGAACCAGTAATCTATAAAGTTGTAAATTACTGCTTTGTCTCTACAGTACATACCCTTTTTAATGCATGACAGTACTCTGCTTTGTTTGCTGCAGCTGGCATTGCATGTTATTATTCAATCTGTAGTCAACTATGACCCCCAAATCTTTTTCCACTTCTGACTTCCCTATTGGAGTTTACACTAACATGTATTTTGCATGCCTGTTTTTAACGCCAAAATTCATTATTTTGCATTTTTCAACATTAACAATTTAGTATCACCTACAAACACAAAAACATGGCTATTAACACCTTCCCCGATATCATTAAAAACAAGTTAAACAGTATTGGCCCTAGCACAGAACTCCGGGACATGCCATTCTCGACCTTAGACCAATTAGAGCTGTGTGTTCTCTACATACAGAACAAATATTGTTCTAAGTTTTATAAATATTTTAAATGTATTTAAAATTAGGGCTGGTAATTATTAAACTTTTCGTGTTCGATTAATCAAATGTTTTTTCATCGACTAATTTCGATTATAACGCACATACAGATCCAACTACATTGGCCTATACACATACAGCACAGCAATGAAGTAATAAAATGAACTAGGATCACAATAATCCAGCACGTTATTATTCTCAGGTGCCCCACTCAATATGGCTGCCGCTTGAGTGGGGCAACTCAGAATAATAACGTGTTGGATTAGTGTGATCCTAGTTCATTTTATTACTTCATTGCTGTGCTGTATGTGTAAAGGCCAATGCCTTTGCTGGCGCTCGTGCACAACAAGTACTCACCGGCCCAAGTGGCTCCGTCGGCTAACGAAGGGAAGGGGGAGGAGTCCCGGGACGACACAGACGTCGACCTCACCGGACTCCTCCCCCCTTCCCTTCGTTAGCCGAAGGAGCCACTTGGGGAAGGGGGGAGGAGTCCGGTGACGTCGATGTCCGTGACGTCACCGGACCTCCGACGGGGCTCCCGGAAGCCGGCGGAGAGGTGAGTGTTTTCATTTTTGATCAAAATTATTTTAATCGATCAAAAAGTGTGACGATTAATCGAGAAATTAATCGTTAATTTCCACAGCCCTAACATATATAGATAGATAGATACTAGGGCTGGTAATGATTACAATTTTCCTGTTCGATTAATCAAATTTTTTTTTAATCGATTAATTTTGATTAATTATAACGCACATACAGATCCAACTACATTGGCCTATACACATACAGCACAGCAATGAAGTAATAAAATTAACTAGTATCACACTAATCCAGCACGTTATTTATCTCACGTGCCCCACTCAATATGGCCGCCGCTTTAGTGGGGCAACTCAGAATAATAACGTGCTGATCCTTAGTGTGATCCTAGTTCATTTTATTACTTAATTAATTGCTGTGCTGTATGTGTATAGGTCAATGCCAGGGATCCCAACCTGAAATAAGAAGATCTTGAGATCCACGTTTAAGAGTGATATTGGGCGATAAGACGAACACTGCTCGGGGTCCTTCCCAGGCTTGGGTACCACCACTATGATCACCTCCATCATGGAGGGAGGTAGAGCACCCGCCCCACTAGCCTCCCCATAGGTATGCAATAAGTGGGGGGCCACCCCCTCAGCATGGGTCTCATAAAACTCCACCGGGAATCCATCTGGACCCGACGTCTTACTGGTTTTTAGGGAAGAGATTGCCCTCATCAATTCCTTGTCAGTGAAGGGTGTATCCAGTGCTATGCGAGAGGCCAAGGGCAGTTTAGGGAAGTCAATCTTGTCAAGGTAAGTCGAGAGATCAAGGTCCGAGTAGGTCACCGGTATAACTCCTGATAGAAGGAGGCGAAGTGGGCCGTGATCCTACCAGGGTCCGTCAAAACAGAACCATCCGGATCATGCCATCTCCTCGGTCTCAGTAAGCTGGAGATGGACGCCCCGCCTAGTTTTCTTGATCACATATTGGTACTGACCTCGGAGGAAAGCTTTAGAGGAATCCCACTCCATCCCGGGGGAGGCCGTCCCCTTATTATGACTCCAATAGTCACTGATAGCCGCAGTGATGTGATCCCCCACTCTCATCCGAAATCCAGAATCTAGAGAGGCGCCACAGCTGGTCGGAAGGGACTGAGGAGGCCGCCACACACACCCGCAGTGGGGCATGGTCAGAGATGCCCCTGGGCAGAATAGAGATGTCCCTGAGCCTCGGGAGCACAATGGGGGTAACATAGCATAGGTCAATCCGTGAGAAAGACCTATGTGAGGCAGAATGACAGGTATACTCCCGAGAATCAGGGTGCCACCATCGCCAAGCATCCACAAGGGAGCCTGCCTCCGCCCACCGGGACAGCTCCGAATTGACCATCTCCCCACCCCCCATCCGGTCCACAGCCGGGGATGGGACCATGTTAAAATCCCCCAGGAAGAGCACATACTCCGTACCAAAGCCAGCTATCAAGGGCAATAGGATCCAGCCTGAGGTCCAGAAGGTCAAACGCCACTGATTTGTGTAGCAGGATACTGACCCCTCTGGCATAAGAGGAGTACGTGGAGTGATAATAGTGTCCGACCCATGCTCTCTTTAAGCTAAGGACCCTGCCACCTGTCAGGTGAGTTTCCTGGAGTATACAGACATGCGGTTTATACGATGCAAGATATTGGAAGACCAGGGAACGTTTAACCCGAAAGTTAAGCCCCCGGACGTTCCACGACACTATATTAATATCACACATAGCCTAGTCAATAACTCAACTTCGACAGTATCTAAGCATCCCGCCTTAGAGCCAGCCGGCCCAGAAGGTAAAAGCTTTTAAAGTGTCGCCTATTGCCAATTTTGGGTGTGGTAGTTTTTGCGATTTCGTGGGTATTCTGACTCCGATTGTTGTATTAGCGATTTATCCCTTGCTGAGACTTCTATGTCTGGCCTGTATAAGCAGATATAATCACTGCGGACAATCCTTATCAGTTAGTTGAACTCACCAAATACCTTTTCATTCACGATTGCTTTATTGCTTGCAGCAGGTTAGCTACAGCAGACACAAGAGGAAAGGGAAGCGCCACAACCAATGTGAACTGGTGGGTATGATCATCAGTGGGCCGGAAGGTGAATGGGCTTGGGCTGATGACTTTTGTTAGTAGTACTTGATGGTACTACAGTACTACTTGATGGAAGGAAAATAGAGAAATTAATCTTGAGCAATGTGTGAGAATGTAGAGACTCACCCAGAAGTGATGTCATTGACGGTGGAGGTGCTGAGCTTAGGAATATTCAAGTGGAATTAAGGTAGATGTTCAGTTGGATGGTGTCCGTTGCTCTAGAGGGGGAGCTGCTGGGGGGGGGAAGCAGGGGCGTAACAGACAGCCACACGTAATCCCCGACCCCATATTGAGGGGGGTCTATGGTGGGGGAGATCATAATATTTTTTCTGCTGCTCCTGAGCTGCAACCACATTCTTTTTCAGAAGCACCAAATTCTGCTGTAGATTCTCAATATAAGAATCGGAGGACGGGTTGTTGGAACGGATGACATCAGTCGGAAGAGGAGCCAGATGGAATCCGTAGGTGGCCTGGAATGGGGTGAGCTTAGTGGAGGAGTTGGCAGAGTTATTGTAGGAGAACTCAGCAAACGCCAGTAATTCAAGCCAGTCACCCTGGAGGTAGGTGCAATAACAGCGGAGGAACTGCTCCAAGCATTGGTTGGTACGCTCCGTCTGGCCGTTTGTCTGCGGGTGGTAAGCACTTGAAAGCCTGTGGTCAATAAGCATCTTGTGGCAGAGAGCTTTCCAAAATCTGGACACGAATTGTGACCCACATCGGTTACGATCCTGGAAGGAACTCCATTAAGTTTTTACACACGGTTGCACGTTTCCCGGGAGTTCGGCAATCGAGGCAGGGGAATAAAGTGGGCCATCTTCATCAAATGATCTACCGTGACAAGAATGGTGTTGTGGCCATTCGATGGGGGAAGGTCCACAATGAAATCCAGGGAGACAACCTCCCAGGGGTAGAAAAAAATGGGATTGTTTACTTCTGGAGATACAGTAGCTCTAAATGTTTTACCCTTGAAGATGGGTCCATCTTACCAGATCAATAACCGATATAAAGCATAAGTCAAACAAAAAAGGTTCGGGCTACCTATGGAGTATAGGGAGTCCAAGGGTTCATTTAAAGATCGGGACAGACCAAAAGTTTGAATTTGTTCTTAGAAAAAGGATTTATTCATGTAAAATTGAGTAACAGACATGGCCAATCTCTGCTTATCGACCAATTAAAAACAGTACAAAAAAATCAGAACTGACTATGACTACGGTAATCTTTATGTAAGACAGTCTACGCCCCTAAAAATTAATTCACATCCGTCAAGGCTTATGGCAACTTCTAGGTTCAAATGCAATATATATTTAGATCATTGGAAGTGTAGTTTTACTATCCCATACATTTCAAGTGAACTGCTTGGATTTTGACACTTTGTTCTACTTGTGTCTATTTGTTCGGCAAAATATATATTTTGCCCGTTGATTTTGAAACATTTGTATCCTTATGTTACTAAAGTGTTAGACACTTAGTATACAGATTTTTGGTTATGTTATCCTCATATGGTTATGTCTTGTAGATAATGGTCCGAGTTGTAATTCAAAAAAGGTGCTTCTTTTGGTCTTTCTTTTTGTGACTAACAAGTATGTAGTGAGGTTTCATAGGAAAACATTTAAATTAAATTCATTGTTTAGACCATTAGGTATTTTTTTTTTTTTAAACTATTTTTTATTGAGAGAGAAAAAGTTATACATACACAACAGTACCTTACAGAGCAAAATGCATATTATACATACATTGATCTCCCTTTTTTTTTAAATTAATATTGACTTAACTCAAATTCTACAAGTTTCTTCTATTTTCGTTCGTATTATACACAAAAAGAACCATCCCTATGTTACTGTGTACTAACGTCTGTAGTAGCACTCGCTCCTCACGTGACTTTCAGCCGAAAGTCGTGCGAGTATCAGTAACCAACCTCAAGATATAACACCATATCTCCTGTTACTCCATTGTGAAACTGCATTTCTCCATCAAGTTAGTATTGGAATCAACTATATAACTGCCTGGGTATGACCAGTTCGCTGCTTAAGGGTTTGGATGCTGTGGAGTGGCTCGATGTTGTTGAATATGGGTATTTGGAGCTGTAGTTGTGGTTAGTTTCACGAATTAGCGTTTCCTTATATAGACTATGTGTTAGATATGTATTAAAATGTTCCATCTATTCTTGCATTGAGTATGTAGGTGGAGAATTGAAAGGGAGATAAGAAGGACTCCCTTTCTTGAGGAGCAAATAGGAAATCTACAAAGGGCATCCATCTGTTGAGAAAGTGAGTCACCTTGTTGTCCTCCTCCCTATGAGTCTCCGCATCCAATTTTTCCAGGTGGAGCAGCTTCAAAAGATTGGTTCGTAACCCCTGTACAGTGGGAGGGTGCGGTGAGAGCCATTCCTTCATTATACTGCGTTTGGCTGCCAGGAGGGCTATGCTGATCCACTGCTTGCGGATTTTGTTGAAAGTAGATGGGTGCTGCCAGTGGTTAAATAACATTAAGAGGGCATCAACTGGGATCTGTTGACCCACTACTGAAGCCATGAAGTCTGCTACCAGCTTCCAGAAGTTCTGGATCGATGGACAGACCCACAAGCAGTGAAAGAGCGAGGCTCCCTGCAACTGACATTTGGGACAGTGATCCAGGTATCCCTGTATGTGAGCGGGGGTTCGTCGTAACTGAAATGCATAGTAAGCTCTATGTATAATCTTAAATTGGGTCTCTCTCCACTGCTGATCATTGCTTTACATATAAAACGGTAACCTTCTAGTATTTTTTCGACTATATTTTCTGTAGGGATATCATCTTGCCATTCAAGCAGGTTTGAGCTCATTAGAAGAGGAATGTGCACATGTCTCAAGTGAGAATATATGGTGGAGATAGATTGCCTGCCAGTATCTGTTATCCTGTCTATGAGCGATGCATTGGTAGAGTGAGCTGTATCGTGCCTCAGTTTGTCTAGATGGGCTTTGGCTCGTAAGAAATGTAAGAAATCATGTGCGGGTGCTTGGTACTTTCTCCTAAACTCCCTGAACGTTATACTTTTGACCGTGGCAGGAGAAATGAGCTGAATGAACCTGGTGAGGCCCTTGGACTCCCATTTTATAAAAGTGTCATAGTCCTCCCCCTGTGGGAAGGACGGGTTTCCTTTTATGCATAAATGTTGGGAGAAGTATGGGTTAGCCTTTGCTATCTTGTGTGCCTCTCTCCAGGCCACAACTGTATCCCGGATGATAATGTTGGAGCGCAGGAGTGAAGGAATTTTAGAAAAAGGGCAGTGTAGAAGGGCGGAAAGTTTCCAAGGGTGCGCCATCTCTGTTTCCAGGTGGAAGTTGGAATAGTAAGAGGATGCGCCAATCCAATCAGCTGAGTGTCTAAGAAGACAGCTCGGATTGTATAATCTTAAGTTAGGGAAGGCCATACCTCCCTCGCTCCTCGGCAGGCACAGTTTTTGCATTGACACCCTTGCCTTTTTTCCTCTCCATATAAAAGTCAGGAAGGCTTTATTTAAGAGTGTTATGTCTGTGTGTTTCAAAAGGAGAGGAAGCGTTTGCATTGGGTATAGAAGTCTGGCAAATGGAATCATTTTTATGAGATGTATTCTGCCAAAGAGCGAGAGCGGCAGATCCCTCCACATGTGGACTTCCCTACAAATCTTCTCAATAAGGGGCGGATAGTTTAAGTTATATAAGGATGCAGGAGTTTTACCGATTTGCAAGCCCAGATATGTAATGGAGCCCTTAGCAGTACTAAATACATGTGTTGATTCTAACGAGATGGACGCTGGAGAGGTCAGAGGGAGGACTACCGACTTGGCAGCATTGATCGTCAGTCCGGAGAACTGTTTGTATCTCAAAAATGTGGATTGGATGAAGGGTAGATCGCGAAAGGGGTTATTAGAAAACAAAATTATATCATCTGTGAATAGCATAATTTTTAATTTCGATTAGAGGAAGGGAATCCCTGAGATGTCTGGAGTGCTCTGGAAGAATAACGATAATGGCTCTAAAGCTAAATTAAACAGTAATGGCGAAAGGGGACATCCTTGTCTGGTGCCCTTCATTAGTGGAAAGCTGGTGGTTATGTATCCTGGCATGCAAATACGTGCACAGGGATTGGCATATAGCGAGGTCAAAAATTTTTTGAAATGACCAGAGAATCCCATTGTTTCCAGTACTCTGAAGAGCCTGGGAAATTGTATACTATCGAATGCCTTTTCGGCATCGATCGAAACAAGAGCCAAGGCAGAGGCTGGGTGACTTTTGGCATATTCCAGGACCAATAGTACTTGACGGATGTTAGAGACCGCCGACCGTCCCTTAATGAAACCTACTTGTGCTGGGGAAATTAGTTTAGGCAGAAGAATGGCAAGTCTGTCTGCTATAATTTTCGATAGGAGCTTAGCGTCAGCGTTTATAAGAGATATTGGCCTGTATGAGCCTGGAAGAGTGGGATCCCTATCTTTTTTAGGCAATAATTTAATGTAGGCCTCCGTTCCCGTTTTTAGGTACTCTCCCCCTTGCCACATGGCCTTGAACACCTCCTGAAGGGTCGGTGTGACTCGGTCCTGTAGAATCTTATAGAACTCGTTAGTGTAACCATCCGGTCCTGGAGATTTGCCATTGGAGGATGTTTTGAGGGCATGTATGATCTCCTCCAGGGAGATATCTGCGTTCAATTGAGAGAGACCCTCCTGATCAATTGTAGGTATGGATATAGATTTCAGGAAGGAATCACCCATTCCCATATCGTGTGGGGTAGTAGAGTACAGTTTACGATAAAATTGCTCAAATATGTGGTTAATCGTTTTTGGGTCGGAGGTTATGATCCCTTGCTCAGAGCGTAGGGAGGAGATATGTGACCTTTGGGCACGTTGTTTTGCCAAGTTCGCTAACAATTTGCCCGCTTTGTTTCCAAATTTATGAAATGTAAGTCTGGAGTGTGATTGATAGTATAGACATTGTTGGGAGTTCCACTGGTCAAAGTACAATTTCGCCTTCAACCACGTCTCCCTGAGTTCCGGAGTGTCGTGATGTGCATATTGTAATTGTGACTGGCGTAGGGTTGCGCTAGCCTTAAGGAATTGAGTTTTGGCCCTTTTCTTTTTTGCAGCAACATAGGACATGATTTTCCCTCTCAATACAGCTTTCGCCGTTTCCCAAAATAGATTAGGAGAGTTAGCATGTTCCCCATTAAAGGACTCGTATTCCTGCCAACCTCCTGTAACATGGCTTTGAACGAGGTGTCCGAGTACAAGTGAGAAGGGAAGCGCCAAATGAATGAGTCACCTGTAGTTGAATTGTGACTGGAGCATTGTCTGAGACAGCTATTGGATGAATGACTGTGTCGGTAACTAAAGAGTCCACAGCTGCCGACGCCAGAAAGCAGTCCAATCTGGCGAAGGAGTTGTGAGCCGCAGAAAAGTGAGAGTACTCACGTTCAAGGGAATTACGAACTCTCCAGACATCTGTGATTAAGTAGTTCGGCCATGTCCTGCAGATGTGTAGGAGCTGACGCCTCAGAGGAGATCTGCCACTTCCCCCCTTCTTGTTCTATCTTCATCAAACATCATAACGGAATTGAAATCGCCTCCCAGAAGCTTGTATGGATTAGCATCTGGGAGTATCCATGAGGTGATCTCCTGGAAGTATGCGGCTGAGGGAGAATTGGGAAAATAAAAGTTATACAGTGAGTATGCTTTATTGTGGACTCTGATTTTTACCAATAGCTTGCGCCCCTCGGGGTCGGTGGTGGTATGAACTATGCTATAAGAGAAGGATTTGTGAAATAGAATAGCTACTCCCGAGGTTCTCCCCACAGCTGGAGAGCTAATGACTTCCCCTACCCATAATTTGCGCAGCCTGTTCACATCTTCCACAGGAAGATGTGTTTCTTGTAAGAACACTATATCAGGTTTAAGTTTTTTGAGGTGGCGAAGTACCCTCATGCGTTTTTCCAGTGATTTAAGGCCATTAACATTCCAGGAGATCACTCTCATATTTTATTATCTGTCAAGAAGGAGTAGTCAAAGGAGAATAACATAATTACTGTCGCATAGAGCGTTAAAGCATAGGTGATCCACAAGACAGGGCTTTGGTGTGACAATATCAACATTGAATGAGTGCATGGTATTCTTGGTAACAAGAACTCCCCATGGAGAGATCCGTATGGTGTAGTGCAATGGAAGAAACCTGAGTAACATAAATTGCTAATCCCCGTATGGGGGAATTAGTACCTGAACATTGGGTCAACAGGACCACAACCAAACGAAACTGTATCAAAAAAGTAAAAAACAAAAACAAACAAGCATTCAATTCGTGACTTCACTTTTTTCAAACACAGAAGGTACAAAAATCTACAATATAACTTCTTTTATTAACTGTGATACCAGCAAAGTTATATACCAGTTAGAATGTCCATGCCAGAAATACTATATCGGTAAAACGAAAAGACAACTTCGGGTCCGAATCGGGGAACACCGTAACGATATTAAAGGAGAACTAAGGGGTTAGGGTTTTCCCCCTTAGTTCTGTGAAGGGTAAGGGGAGGACACAAACTAGCATCCTCCCGTTACCCAAAGCTCGGTATACCGCGAGCTGCATCTCACGTGTTTCTGGTGTTCTTGGAGATTGTCTGAATAGATGAGAAAGTCATCCCCTGCTCTCATGCGTATTAAGTTGTAGGCCCCCTTCAGATCCAATTTTGTGTAGATCTTGGCAGTTTGCAGGCGTTCAATAAGCTCAGGGATGAGTGGAAGAGGATAGCGGTTCTTTATGGTAATAGCATTCAAGGCTCTGTAGTCAATTATGGGACGAAGACTGTTATCCTTGTTGCGCACAAAGAACATGCCTGCTGCGGCAGGCGAGGTGGATGGACGAATAAAACCCTTTTTGAGGTTTTCCTCCAGGTAGGTCTTCAGATGGTTGAGTTCGGGTTGGGATAATGGATATATCTGCCCCACAGGAATTGTGCTGCCAGGAAGAAGGTCGATGGGACAGTCGTACGACCTGTGTGGGGGAAGTACGTCTGCATTTTTTGTATTGAACACGTCTTGAAAGTCGTGGTATCGGTGAGGAATTTCTTCCATATTGAGGTGCATAATCGTCTTCAAGGGGAAGTAAGTCCCCGGGCAGTAGTCCAAGTCTAAATGCACCCTGCTTCCAGCCCATTCAAGGGCGGGCTGGTGTAATCTTAGCCATGGTAGACCCAGAATGACCAGGAACTTGGGGGAAGGAATGACATCAAAAGCTATGCATTCCCGGTGGTTATCTTTCGTGGTGACCAGTAAGGGCTGTGTCTGTAGGGCGATTGGTCCAGAGGTCAATGGAGTTCCGTCGATAAACCCAACGGATATAGGTTTGGATTTTCTGCAGGTGGGGATGTTGTTTTGGTACACCAGCTGTGCGTCGATAAAATTTCCGCAAGCACCAGAGTCCACCATTGCTTCAATCTGTAGTCTTCTCTGTTCCCACTGTAGGGATAATGATATGAAAAGATAGTTTGTAGAATCAGGTTGTGGTGAGTACATTTTAGCAATGGGCAGACTCTTACCTGCGTTCTTCCTCCTTACGGAGGGACATTTGTCCACCAGGTGGTCGGTAGCGGCACAATACAGACAAAGGTTCTGATTCCGTCTTCTTGACTTCTCGTCTTGAGAAAGAGGTCCCCTAATGGTGCCAACCTCCATAGGTTCAGGGGTAGGTGATGTGGTGATTTTCCGGGGGGTCCGGGGTATCCCTTTGAGTCTTTCAAAGCACCTTTCTCTGAGACGTCGGTCTATCGAGATGGAGAGTTGCATTAATGCGTCTAAGCCCTGGGGAAATTCCACTCTAGCAAGTTCATCCTTGACTGCATCTGAAAGTCCCAGACGGAACTGGTTCCCGGAGGCTGATCTAATTCCATTCCGTCTGTCGCGCCCAGCGCTTGAATTCGGCAATAACGTTTTCAACAGGTCGTTTACCCTGCTTGATACTCCTGATCGCAGTTTCAGCGGTCATTTGTTTCCCTGGATCTTCGTATAATTGGGAAATGGCGCCAACAAACCATTCATATGACTATAATAAAGGATTGTCCGTCTCCAAATAAGTATTCGCCCAGGCACTAGGCTCCCCCCCGGAGGTAGGAGATCATAGTACAGACCTTAATCCGGTCGTTTGGATAGGACCTGGGCCTTAATTCAAACAGTAGTTTGCAGGAGGTTAAAAAGTCACCATATAACCTACGGCCCCCTGCAAAAACATCAGGTGGGCTCACTTTGGGTTCAGGTCCGCCACTGGCAGAGGCACCCTCTGGTAGTTTCTCGGCAATATATTCACGTAAGGATTTGTTTTCAGTCCTGAGTTCCCTAACATTCAAAGTCAGGGCCTCCATTCTCTGGGAGAGGGTGACTATGTGCTGGGCTATCTCCGCTGGATCCATGTTTTAGGTCCTACTGTACTGTCGCCTCACCCCAAGGGGTTAATCTTCTGGATCACAACTGCGGAGGAGTCACTCTGACTGTAAGGATGGGAATAAGTTTATACAGCTTTCACCCTCAGTACCCTGTCTCTGCATAAGGTGGAGAGGGAGCTGCTTCACATCATACTCCAAGAACACACATGGAGGAATGACAGGTCTGATGGATACTGCAGGCCCTGCTAGCAACTGGCAATGTTGTAGCAGTTTGGCCACAGGATCAACTTGTATGGTATTAATGGAACGAGTACAGGTAAGCAAACCACCTCCTAGCAAGGGTCAATGGCTTTTAGCTTCCGTATAGTAAACACGACAAGGCACTTGCAATTATATACAGCGGCAACTGTTAACAGGTGCAAGGGTTCAATCAGCAGGCAGGTTACATATGTTTGTTGTGCACAAGGTCGAGCTATAATAGTCATCAGAATACAGCAGTCATCATAAGTCTCTCACAACTGGGCAATGTGGATCACAATAGCACACTCTCTAATCCACAGGCAATTAGGCATCAATTTGGTGGAATCTCAAGACAAGGCAACGTTTGGCAGTAATGATGAATACACTTTCACAGTTCAGATACTGGGCATGAGCCCAGAAACTTGCGGTTTGGGACACTGCTGGTGTGAGAGGCAGCCTTGCAGGATGAGCCTGGCGGTAGTGGAGTCCCAGTATGAGGGTCACAGAAGGAGGGCAAGGTGGACACTGATTGATCAGCGTCCTGCTACAAGCGACAGTAGGACGCCGCTTTAAGCCGACTGTTCGAGTGAGAGGGGGCGGAGTCTCGGGGGGCGCGCATGCGCATTGCAACAATCAGCTGGCAGAGGATGGAAACCCGCGATGCGCCTGCGCAGTGCGGTGCCCTAACTCTCTGACCTGGGGTTCTACGGCGCGCCTGCGCATTGCGCCGTCGGAGGATCGTGATCGGTTAAGTCTGTTACACATACACGCGCAAACATGAGTCGGGTGCACCTATGTGCGAAAACGACAATTGCGCCCATTACGCTGCACATGTTACATATCATTGTGAATGTCAGATTGTGAGCAATACTTTTAGGACCATAAATCACTGTTAACACTAAATTAATGAGCGGTAAAAGCTTTTAAAGCATCGCCTATGGCTTATTTTGGGTGTGGTAGTTTTTTGCGATTTCGTGTTTATTTTGACTCCGATTGTTGTATTTAGCAATTTATCCCTTGCTGAGACCTCTATGCCTGGCCTGTATAAGCAGATATAATCACTGCGGACAATCCTTATCAGATAGCTAAACTCACCAAATACCTTTTCATCCATGATTGCATTATTGCTTGCAGCAGGTTAGTTACAGCAGACAACAGGATAACTCAGATGCATGAACAGACGGTATTTTAAGGTCAGAGATGGTAATGTTTCCAAGCATGCATTGCAGATTAACATGTGGTCATGTTACTGTCAGCTATGACACTAGTCTAATTTAGAAGAAGGGCGGTACAATAACACACAAGGGGAAATACATCATAGATGGGAGGGAACACAGAAAACCAAAATGTGCAATAGTGCAATACCAAAATTCCCACAAGATGGCAGCACATGAATCAGCTATAATGCTGCTCACAACACATGGCTTAACCCCTCCATGACTGAGGCCCTTTTTTTATTTTTTGCACCCATGCTATATTCCACATTTTAGGCCTGAAAATGACTTAAAACCCCCCAACATTATATATTTTCTGAATGCCAAGACCCTATAGAATAAAATGGTGGTAGTTGCAAATTTTTATGTTGCGCAATATTAGCGCAACTCCTTATTAAACCCCAACATTTAGTGAAAAATTTAATTTAATGCACCAAAACACAACAAAATACCAATTTTTTAAATGACATATAAAAGATGAGGTTACAACGAGTAAAACGATACCCAACATGCATAGGTTACAAATTGCGTGCGTCCGTCAGAACGGCGAAAAACTGCAGTACCCCAAAAAGTCAATAGAAGACGCTTTAAAAGCCCCCACAGGTCATCAAAATCGACAGGATCGATTCTGTTGTAAAGCCGACAGTCGGCTCTACAAGTTTAAACAGAGTCCCGGCGGCAAAAGTCGCCGGGAGTCTGTTTAAACAGTCCCGATTCTGGCGACGTACACTGTACGTCATCAGTCACGAAGGGGTTAAGAAAAATGAAGTATGTGATTCTCATTTCACATTAATGTGAATATTAACTGTGGCTATGCATGTGTGATATTCGTACAACTGTGTAACAGCACACTCCCTGTCTGGCATTGTAAAATACCACTATATAAATCATAACGGTAGTTATGCAAGTGCAAATAAACAGCAGTGCAATTTGCGTTGATGTCTTGAAGACCTGAAAGACATAGAGAACAATGCATATAATGCAACAATAATAACCATACTATAAGGCTTCAAGTTGTGTCAATTAAAGTTTAAGGCACTTTCTTCGTGAAGTCACAGGTAGGATCCAACAGCATACGTAAGTTCAGTCTCCAAAGGGCAAGAGCAAAACAAGTTCCGTGATAGGTCTGATGAAAGTCTTTAACGTGCCTTGTCTTGCAACTTTTATCTCTACCTTACTTACCTTGCTATCATTGCTAGGAGCGCTCTTTACAAAGAAAGTCCTGGAGCAAAAGGCAAAAGAATAGGCGAAAGGACGGCATGACAGGGTGGGCAGGCAGTCAGGTAGAGAAAGGGTTAAGTTAGCCTAAGGAAGGTGCTCGGGTGTCACTTACCGTGATTGGCTGGGTCAAGTGGTCCAGGAGGAGCATCCAGGGTGGTTAGAGCAGGAGGAGGGGTGATCCAGGCAGTTGGGAGTCAGCACAAGGTCAGTTCACTTCTGCAGCTTTCCTTATCCACAAAAAAGATTTAGAAAATGTCAGATCTCTCTGGCCTATTTGCTCAATTACAAGCAGCTGCAGATGCTAATGGCTCTGCATGGCTGCAGACTTAAATTCAAAGCTTGCTGCAGCCTTCTCAACCACAGCAAGGACGTAGGGCACCACGCGCTAGGCGGTCCAGGCCTCCTGAGCGCTTTTCCCCTGCTCATTCACAAGTTTCTGGGGGCTCAGCGCCGCTTTAGGAGCCCCTCTAGGGACCCTCCAGAACCTCCATCTAAGCGCGCTCCTGCGCTTCCAGATGCTAGGCCTGGGAGGAATCCTCGGCATAGGCGGAGCCCAAAGGAGCGGGGTGCTTCTTCTATGCCTCCCATCCCCCCTCCCGCCCTTCACACACTCAGGCCCCTCCGGCCGCCTCACCCGCGATGCTCCGGTCGGGGAGGCGGCTCAGCGTGGGACACGTTCCGCTGCGGGCGCCGACCTGTCTCCTGGCGCGGTCGGTGGCCCCTCCACCTCCATTGCTGTTCCCGGGCTGCCCTCTTCCCTGCCTGATCGCACGGCGGCCTCGCGGAGCAGGCGCCGCGCAGGACACCTCTCTTCTGGCGGGCCCTCCCTAGGACGTGGGAGCGCCCGTGACGTCACCGGCGTGCGCGCCGGCCCAGCGGCAATCAGGGGAATCCCTTTCTGATGTGCCATCCACCTCTGCTGTCCAGGACTCCGGCCGATCCGAGGGTGAGGAGGAAGAAGAGGAAGATGTGGATGCGGCTACGCTGGCTTCTGGATCTGCGGCTCCTGGGGACACTCCGGGGCAGCCAGGTGATATTCCTTTAAACACTAATGCCTTATCTTCTGCTTTTGTAAATTTTTTGCATGGGGTATGTGGGGGTTTTTTGCAGCCCCATTCTACAATGCCTGTCCCAGTGGGGTCCCTGCCAGCAAGGGGGTCCGGGCCAGCGATACATTTCCCAGGGGGGTCCCTGACAGCAACGGGGTCCTTGCCGTCAAGGCATTTCCCAGGGGGGTCCCTGCAGGCTGCGCCTTTTCCTGGAGGGTCATCAGCAGCAGTTCTTGATGCCCTGCATACCGTCAACAGGGTAGGGGAACAGGTTGCGGCTGCATCTACGCAGGTGAGCATGGCGGACGCATGGTTGCCACGGGCATCTGCTGCGGAGGTAAGTACGTCCCCCGTGCCAGTGGCCCAGCCCCTTTGCCCCATTTTGCCGGTTGATAACCCGTCGGTCTCAACTGTACCGTTGGTTGCCCCTGAAACAGCATCCCCCAAGCCAGCCGACAAGGGCGCAGAGTCGGTTCGTTTGGCGGATTCTGCGAGATGCCAGGTTTACGTTTGTTTTGAGGGTCCCCTAGGGTCCCATCTCAAAACTGAGGTCAGGGAAAAGATATGGAAAGGGGAATACATTGATATATTTTCCCTCCTCCCCCTTGAGAAGTTTAACTTAGATAGGTTAAAGCTGGACGATAACAAAAAGGAGGATGAGGAAAAGCGTCGCTATCGCCTTATTCCACGTACGTTTGCCAATTGGTTACAAGCTTTTGCTATTTTGGCAAGCGTTATTGGGGAAAAGGCTCCCGAACATTGCTCCCCCCTTTTTTGTTATCTGGACGCCATCGGGGAAGCATATCGGGTATACGGTGGGGTGGCGTGGCTGCGCTATGACGAACAGTTTCGTCAGCGTAAGGCCATCAGACCATCCATTCGCTGGGATCACAAGGACATCAGCCTCTGGATGAAGCTGATGACCTCGGCTAGGGTGTCCTCCCCATCTTTTCATGGGGCGGCCGGGAGCTTCGCCGTGGCGGGACAACCGGCCGCCAGACGAAAAGGTTTCTGTTGGCAGTTCAACGAGGGTTCCTGCAGGTTTGGAAGCGGTTGCCGCTTCAAGCACGAGTGTTCCAGTTGTGGGGGAGGCCAACCCCTTTTCCAGATGTTTTAAACAAGGGAGGGGTCGTACCGCCGATCCTGCGGGAAAAAGGGATGACTCCGGTGAGGGTGGAAAGGATGCGTTCCTTCCTAAGTAGATATCCGGATCGGGCTGCGGCTGGCCTCTTGGAAGTAGGGTTTTCCAAAGGCTTTCAGATTCCTTGTTCTCTGACCGTCGTTCCTCCGTTCGCGCGTAATCTAAAATCTGCCCTTACTTATCCCTCCATTGTTACTCAGAAACTGGCTAAGGAGGTGAGTTTAGGTCGCATGGGGGGCCCCTTTCCTTCCCCCCCGTTACCCAGGTTGGTAGTTTCGCCACTAGGGGTAGTTCCGAAGAAGGAACCTAACAAGTTCCGCCTCATTCATCATTTATCCCATCCCAAAGGGGGGTCAGTTAATTACGCTATTCACCCTTCCATGTGTGCGGTTTCCTACACTTCCTTTGACGCGGCTGTCGCCTGGGTCCGGAGGTTCGGGAAAGGTTCGCTGATGGCGAAAACTGATGTTAAATCAGCCTTCCGCCTTCTCCCTGTTCACCCTGACAGTTTCTTCTTACTCGGTTGCCGTTGGCGAGGAGCTTATTTTGTTGATAAATGTTTGCCCATGGGCTGCTCCGTTTCTTGCGCCCTATTCGGGAAGTTTAGCTCCTTTTTGGAATGGGTTGTCAGGGAGGTGTCTGGGGCAAACTCTCTTATCCACTACTTAGACGATTTTTTATGCGTCGGCCCTCCGGATTCCAAATTGTGTGCTGTCCTTCTGGCTACTCTGCAGCATGTGGCTGCCAGATTTGGGATTCCGCTGGCGCAGGAAAAAACGGAGGGGCCAACCACGGAACTTAGCTTCCTCGGCATAGTCATCGACACCATGGCCATGGAATGCCGACTGCCCGAAGACAAACTGCTGGCGCTATGCGCTGAGGTCCGGGCTGCTAGTGGTAGGAAGAAGTTGCAATTGCGGCTTTTGCAATCCCTATTGGGTAAGTTAAATTTTGCCGTCGCTTGTCGGCAGCTACTGCTGGGATCAAGAGGCCGGGGCATTTTGTGCGTTTGTTCCCGGAACACAAGGAGGACCTCTTGGTCTGGAATTACTTCTTGGAATCCTTCAATGGCCCTCATTGTGGCTGGATTAGTAATGTGGATTTGGAGCTCTACACGGATGCAGCGGGTTCGTCGGGTTACGGTGCTTTTTCAGGGGAATTAGAGTGTTGAAGCCTGGCCTGAGGAATGGGGCTTGGCGGGCCTATTGAAAAACTTGGTGCTCTTGGAAATGCTTCCGATCGTAGCGGCGGTAGAAATTTGGGGCCCTGCTTTTCGTAACAAAAAGGTTAGATTTCACTGTGATAACCTGGGGGTGGTGCAGGCCATTAACAACATTACAGCTTCCTCTCCGCCCGTGATTCGCTTGCTGCGCTACTTAGTCTTGTGTTGTTTGAAGCTTAATACCTTCATTTATGCCGTCCATTTGCCGGGAGTGTCTAATTCCTTAGCCGACTCCTTATCTCGTTTTCAGTGGGACAGGTTCCGTGTGTTGGCGCCGGGAGCGGAGCAATGTGAGGTTCCCTGTCCCCGCCACCTGTGGCAGCTGCCTTTGGAATCATCTCGGTATTGCTTTGTAGGTCGTTAAGCTGCCGGACGTGGACGGCATATGCGAAGGTATGGCAGGAGTGGTTTGGGTTCTTGCAGATGGCTGGTCGGGTGTCCTTTGATGCGGTAGGCGCAGAAATGCTGCTGTACTTTCTCGGGCACAATATTTCTCAGGGTGCGTCGGTGTCTGGGATTGCCCGCAAAATGTCGGCTATGGCCTTCCTTTTTCAGCTAATGGGTTGTCGGGATGTCACGAAAGACTTCATAGTCCGTCAGGCAGTGAAGGGCCTGCACAGGGGACAGCGACGTCCGGATGCTCGGCGGCCGGTCACGTTTGCTATATTACATGCTGTGATGGATCAGCTTCCTCATTGCTGTTCTTCCGATTTTGAGGTGTCTCTCTTCCGGGTGGCCTTCCTGTTGGCGTTTTTCGGTGTGTTTCGGATCGGGGAATTGGTGAGTCCGTCAAAGGCCGTCCACGGGGGGATTTTAAGTCAGGATGTATTGTTAGTTCCGGGGTCCGTTCGGATTCTACTGAGACGCTCTAAAACAGATCAATTTGGAAAAGGTAAGTGGGTGGTCCTCCATACTATTCCTAGTTCGGCTTCTTAGATGTATCTTTTGACCAAGAACTGAATCCCATAAAGGCATAAATCAACAGTAAGAAGGGGAAATTCACTCAAATAGCGTCAACATAGACATTGCATTAACCTATATGCAACCGCCTGACACATCTTCATCTCAGCCGGCACAAATTGAGTTACAACTATTGCACAGACCGGAATCCTAAGACAGGAAAACACTTGAGATACATTTATATCTCTTTGACGGCTGTTACATTATAGTAACAAAATAACCAAATCACGCCATCAGTTCTTGAAGGACTTCCCTTTCGCAGGACTTTGGAGAAACCTTTTTCCTCATCATTCCGGTCTCTTTTCACTTATGATCGTCTCTTTGAAACTCCAGTGGAATTTTCCTTTTTTTCCCACCTATTTCATTTTTCCTGTGCTGACCGATTTTTGCAAATATGTGTGTGGGGCCCATTGATGTGAAAGTGAGAGTGTGTGAAAAGTCATAGACAAACGTTTGTCGTTTTTTAATATTATCTAGGAAGACAATTTAATGGTGCTGCTTTATTTATTTTTAATGAAATACTAATAAAATTAACTTTTTAATTTTCATACCTGTCCCAGTCTTTTTGGTAACAATCTTTTTTCAGTGATCCTTTATCACTGAATACCCCTTTTTTCAGATCTAAATGTCTTGACTGGTCCTCTGATGGCAAGGAATCACCTTAGAGCTTTGATGAAACTTGAGGCAACCATAGATTCTAATCCTTCAATGTGTACCGTACACACAGTCATGCAGGTAAACAGCACTGCCCATCGTTTGCTATTTGCTTGGCCACCTCGAGTTCTGCGGGCTGTTACCATCCATGGTCCAAAGACATCCAGAACAACAGGAGTGAAAGGTGGGTCAGTACTTAACCTGTCAGCTGGCAAATCTGACATTTGCTGCTGATGATGTTTCCCTCTCAGTTTGCGGCACTGAACATAGCTGTGCAGTGTAGCTGTGATCTGTCTTTTTGCTCCTATAATCCAAAGGCCTTCGGCTCTTATAACAACCTTTGTGAAGTGTCTACCTTGGTGTTTAACCCCTTTGTGGTAGTGCCGTATGAGCAAAGTGGTGATGTGATAGCGAGCAGGTATAATGAGAGGATTCTGTTCTTGCTCTCCCAACTTAGCCTTGTTTAAACGTCCACCAACCCTTAGCATGCCATCATTGTCAATGAATGGGTTCTGGTTAGCAATTGGACTGTTTTTTGGAATGTCACAAATGCATTTTATTTCTGAGTTAAAGACATTCTGTTGTACACTGTGTATTATGATCAGTTCACTTTCAGCAATGTCTTTTGCAGAAAGAAGATTTTAGCACATACAGTATGCCAACCTTGATAGTGAGCATCTGTTGGCTTTGTGTGAAAGCAGTGTGCAATATGGACTAACCTTGCAGTGGTGCGTACAAGCCTTGTCCACTTGGAGAAACGTTCAAAGTATTGACAGCCCAAGATTAATCTTTGTTCAGATCTGGTGACAAGGGTTTTGTCAGGATGCAGGGGGTAGTACCACTCCTCTGGGTCAACGAGCACGGAGCAGGGCACGGGTTCCCATCCAGTCTGCCCAAATTCCTGGCGCCCAGGTTGCAGGTGCGCATGCGCAAACCGCGCGGCGGTCGCGCGTGCGCAGTATCGGAAACACGCGCGTAACGCGCCTGCGCCATTAGGGCTGCAAGGTGTGGCCCTTGCTTGAGGAGGTTCCCAGCACACATCTTCCACCACTCTCTCCTGCCATTGGCTCTCGTGGAGGGAGGCCTCCTGGTTGCCTCGGTGACCAGGGGGTTGTCTTACACTCCCTGGCTATAAAAACCTGGCCAGAGCTCTGGCTTGTTGTTGAGTTATTCCACCCTATGGTGTGATTACCTAGCTCCCCATCTGTGTATCCTGATTTGCTTCCTGACCCTTTATCTGGACCCCCTGTTGCCGACCCTGGACTGTCTTTTCGCCCCTGAACCCTTGCTGCCTGCCTCGACTCGGATTGGACTTGACTTCTCTTTCGATTATCCCTTTGTACCTTTGCCTTTGGACGTTTTCAGCCATTTTCTGCCAGTGGGTTCCACTCCGTTCCTGTCAAGCTTGTGGCTCTCCTGACAGAATAACTCAGCCCTATTTATGGAACTCGCAGGAGCGGCTGAAGCCATTACGGCCCTGTCCCAACAACTTGACCCGAGCATTTCAGGAGATTCAATCCAGTCAGGAGCATCTGTTCCAGAGGGTGGTCGCACAGGAGTGACGTACTGCGGAATCTACCGCACTGCCGCCCTCGCCGCCACCTACTCCTGCACACACCTTGGAGGTAGTCACCAGCGAGCCTTCAGTTGGCCTTCCAGAGCGTTTTACAGGTGACCGGAGGAAGGATCGCTCCTTCATCATTTCCTGTGAACTTTTGTTTGCCTTAAAACCCTGCACGTACCCCACTGACTTCATCAGGGTACGTACGGCTATTTCCCTGCTCTCAGGGCCACCACAGACATGGGCACATCAACTTCTACAGGCCGACGATCCGGTACTGACAACCTGGGAGTCATTTGTAAAGGCCATGCGGAGACTCTATGCTAACCTCTCTGCTATCATTGATTCGGGCGCAAGCAGCTGTTTTATGGACCAGGAATTAGCCTCACAATTGGGAGTCCCGCTACGCCCTAAGACAAATCCC
Organism: Nanorana parkeri; assembly: GCF_000935625.1. NCBI lineage: Eukaryota > Metazoa > Chordata > Amphibia > Anura > Dicroglossidae > Nanorana > Nanorana parkeri. The sequence goes on from NW_017309415.1 coordinate 36,576, forward strand.
TCTCAACTACACATGGTGGACGGAAGCACCCTGAAGACCGGCCCTGTCGCCATGGAATCTTTTCCCATGCTACTCCGCATCTGTGGTTATCACCCCGAACGGGTCACATGGGACATCGTACCCTCTCCGCTGTTCCCCCTCATTCTAGGAATTCCATGGCTTAGGAGACACAATCCCCAGATCAACTGGCCCACCGGATCCGTCTCTTTTCAGTCCCCTTCTGGTTACTCGATCTGTGCTCCTCCCGTTTCCAACCCTCCAACAGCCCTGGGTACTATCGAACACGGGCTGCCTAACAAATACCATGAGTACGCAGACGTGTTTGAGAGAAAAGGCGCAGACACCTTGCCTCCCCACAGGCCCTATGATTGCCCTATTGACCTTCTTCCTGGAGTTCCGTTGCCGTATGGGCCTCTACCCGTATGGGCGTATAACCTCTTGGAACCCGAAACCAAGGTCTTGAAAGGCTACATAAAGGAGAGCCTGGCAAAAGGGTTTATCCGTACCTCCACCTCACCGGCATTTTCTTTGTGGGGAAGAAGGATGGCAGCCTTCGGCCCTGCGTGGACTACAGGGCTCTAAATGACATAACTAACAAAAAAACGGTACCCGCTTTCCCTTGAACTGGTGGACAGGGTGAAAGACGCCAGGTTCTTTACAAAGATCCGGGCCGTCCTGGAGTGGCCCATCCCCTGCAACAGACGGATGATACAACAATTTGTAGGCTTCGCCAACTTTTACTGGAGGTTGATACGCAACTTCTCGTCCATCTGTGCCCCCATCACTGCACAGACCCGAAGCAGTGTGCCGTTTGACTGGACTCCGGAGGCCCACAAGGCGTTCCAGCGCCTCCAGCAATTATTTACGCAGGCACCTGTGCTAGCGCAGCCTGATACCGCTCGCCCATTTTATCTGGAGACTGACGCCTCCGAGGGGGCAGTCGGAGCCATTCTCTCCCAGTGCCAAGGGGAGAAGCAGCTCCTGCACCCCATTGCCTTCTACTCCCACAAGCTCACCGGGACCGAGCGCAATTACAACGTGGACGAGAGGGAGCTGCTCGCCATCAAAAACGCTCTGGAAGAATGGAGGCATCTATTGGAGGGGGCAGGAAATCCCGTGGTGGTTTACACGGATCACCGAAACCTCGAGTACCTCCGCAGTGCCAAGCGACTGCGGCCCTGACATGCCAGGTGGGCCCTCTTTTTCTCACGCTTCCGTCTGCAGATCACCTACAGGCCCGGAGCCAGAACGGCAAGGCCGATGCGATATCCCGCATGCACGCTTCGGAGGCCGAACCTATGCCTCCAGAACCCATCCTACCGGCCGCCTATTTTCTGGCCACCCAGCACTCCCTCGTAGAGGAGATTAGAAGGGCCAGTACGCCTGCTCCAAGTGAAGCAGCCCAGCTACCGCTGAAACAGGGGCTGCGCTATCATCATCAGCGGATCTACGTTCCTGCCCCCCAGCAGATATCCATCTTACAAGACCACCACGATCACCCCACAGCCGGCCATAGGGACCGATGCAACACCTTGGAGTGCGTCCTGCGCAGATTCTGGTGGCCCTCAGTGATGGCGGACGTGCATTCCTTCGTGGAGTCCTGCTCCGTGTGTGCGCTCCACAGACGGCCAACCACTCATCACGTCGGGCTGCTGCAGCCCCTGCCAGTGCTGTCATCACCATGGAGAGACATTGCGATGGACTTCATCGTGGATCTGCCCCACCATCATGGTGGTAGTGGACAGGTGCACCAAGATGGTCCCCTTCATACCTACCTCGGGCCTTCCTACAGCTCAGCTAACCTCCAGCCTTTTTCTGCAGCATGTGTTCCGGCTACACGGGCTCCCGGATACCATTGTCTCAGACCGGGGCTCACAGTTCACCTCCCGTTTCTGGACCCATTTCTGTTGATGCCTCCGCATCACGCACAGCCTATCCTCTGCCTACCATCCACAAACTAACGGGCAGACCGAGAGGACCAACCAGACCCTCGAACATTACCTCTTCTGTTACACCACATATCTACAGTACGATTGGGTGAGTCATCTACCATTAGTGGAGTTCACCTACAACAACCAACAGCACTCATCCACTGGGCTCTCCCCATTTTATGCCAACTGCGGCTACCATCCCTTGACCCTCCCGGATCTGCCCATCGATGTTCCAGTGCCGGAGGCGGCACAACGGCTCTGACGCCTCTGCAAGCTGCGGCATTCGCTCACGCGACAACTCCAGGTTGCCCAACGCCGACAAAAGGAGCAGGCCAATCGCCGGCGTGCGAAACCTCCGGAGTACAAAATCGGAGACAAGGTGTGGCTCTCCACTCAGCACCTCTGGCTGTCATGTCCCTCCAGGAAGCTGGGTCCCCGCTGTGACGGACTCCCTGATACCCCGACTGGATATCTCCGTCTTCAGCCTGTTCCCTGGGTGCTGGAACCAGAAGCGGTGACCATGGCATGGAAGGCTTACTCCAAGAATCGGACAAGACTGACTTTGGAGTGAAACAAGAACTGCTTTATTGAGGCCGAGCACACAGAGTTTATATCTGACAAGATCAGATTAGAGTTCATTGTTACATGGAAGAGTTTCCCCAGACAGCTAGGTGCCGCATGTATTGTCTTACTTAGAGAGGAGCTTAATCTCATCACTCTAACAATGGCCCCTCCAGCCAACCTGCTGCCTTTGGAACAATTTTAAGAAAAAGAGGTTTAGAGGTTTAGAGGATTCAGGAAACCAAGTGAAGGACTTTTTTCTCCTTAAAGAGATTTATAAAGAACACGGATATATGAAAGTCCATTAATACACCTTACTTATACAGGAATGTGTCCCCTTGCTCTATCCAGGGTGAATTACAGAGACTTCCTATACTAATCACCAACTGATAGATAGTATCCATCAGACATCGGGATACCTCTACTAAGAGTTGCCCTACTTGATCTATTTTGTCTATACTCCAAATCATCGTCTGTCAAGGGGTTTAGCACTGATCACTATCAGGTGCTCTATCTGGGAGTACTCCCTCGTTTCTGCAGGGATTAAGCTTGGTCGCAGTGTGTGTGGGGCCCTTAGTGTGTATGAATGAATGTTTTGAGTGTCACAAACAACGTTGTTTTTTTATTGTGTCAGTAAGAAGCGGAAGTGTTGTTGCAAAGAATTGATGTTTTGTAAAACATAATAAAGCCTATATTTTTATAAGATTTAATGGTCTCGGTCTGTTTAAGCAACCACTTTTTGTGATCCTCACTTGGAACACTCCCCTATTTTTCTGCCTTTGGAACAATGGTTTCCATTAAGTCACATAGTGACCGGCTCTCCCCAGATAACATAGTAAACTGTAAAATACACACAGCACACAAAGTTCTCCGGGGCAATGAATCTTTGCAGCCCTAGGTCCGTCACAATCGCTACCTCGGCCCCTTCACGATCGAGGGCATGGTCAAGGAGGTCGCCGCAAGGCTCCGGCTGCCCGCGTCCCTGGGCATACACCCGGTTTTTCATGTATCTCTGCTGAAGCCACACCGTGCTAACTAGGGATGTTCAGATACCAAGTACCGTAGTCGGTACAAGTACATGTACAGATACTTTTCAAGCTCCAGGACTAGACTAGAGAAAAATTCAAAAGTTAGGAGGCAGCTGTCATTTTTAAGGAGTTTACGGAGCTCCTGGGATTTGTACATCCCCATTTTAATGCATTATTTTTTTTAAATAAATATATATAGGAGATGCACCGATACCACTTTTCCAAGTACAAGTACTGATACTTGCCCAAGTACTTTCAGATACAAGTACTGATACATTTTTGTTTAGTGTCATGTAACAGTTTTTCTAAAACACTACAGACTAATGATTTCAGGACAGTGGTGGAGAGCCAGAGCCAGGTCCCAGCTGCAAACGCTGCAACCCTGGTAGTTCTTGTGAAAATGCCAAGTATCGGCACTGCTATCTGAACTGTTATCTGGACATCCCATTCCCAGACCGGGTACCTGCTCCGCCTCCTCCCGTCCAGGTGGATAACAATGATGAATACGAGGTCCAGGAGATCGTGGACTCCCGCCGCCGGCGTGGGGTCCTCAAGTATCTCGTCCACTGGAAGGGGTACGGTCCTGAGGAGCGTTCCTGGGAGCCTTCGGGAGGAGTCCATGTGGATGCCAAAGTGCGGGCGTTCCATCGGGCTCACACCGAGAGGCCTTCCCGGGGTCACGCCCGGAGGCCGCTCCTTGGTGGGGGGCTCTGTCAGGATGCAGGGGGTAGTACCACTCCTCGGGGTCAATGAGCACGGAGCAGGGCACGGGTTCCCCTCCAGTCTGCCCAAATTCCTGGCGCCCAGGTTGCAGGTGCGCATATGTGAACCGCGCGGCGGTCGCGCGTGCAGTTCCGGAAATGCGCACGTAACGCGCCTGCGCCATTAGGGCTGTCAGGTGTGGGCCTTGCTGGAGGAGGTTCCCAGCACACATCTTCCACCACTCTCTCCTGCCATTGGCTCTCGGGGAGCGAGGCCTCCTGGTTGCCTCGGTGACCAGGGGGTTGTCTTACACTCCTTGGCTATAAAAACCTGGCCAGAGCTCTGGCTTGTTGCTGAGTTATTCCACCCTATGGTGTGATTACCTAGCTCACCATCTGTGTATCCTGCTTTGCTTCCTGACCCTTTATCTGGACCCCCCTGTTGCCGACCCTGGACTGTCTTTTCGCCCCTGAACCCTTGCTGCCTGCCTCGACTCGGATTGGACTTGACTTCTCTTTGGATTATCCCTTTTGTACCTTTGCCTTTGGACGTTTTCAGCCATTTTCTGCCAGTGGGTTCCACTCCGTTCCTGCCAAGCTTGTGGCTCTCCTGGCAGGTTTGACTTCAGGACGAACCTCTGGATCTTTGTCAGGATCTAGAAGACTGAAGACATCAGATGTGGTTTCTTCTGGATGATCCAGCAGGAATTCATGACCTGTTAACCAAGAAGAATTTGCGAAGTCACTTGCAGACACTGGCCTGGTGGCATGATCTGCAGGATTCATTTCAGGTGGAACATAATGCCATTGTTCAGGCTTAGAAGATTTCCTGATTCTTTCTACACGGTTGCTGACATAGACATAGAAGCATTTTGTCTGATTGTATATCTAGCCCAGAACAACTTTGCTGTCTGTGTAGAACTTGATGTCATCTATCTAAATGTCCTGCTCACGCAGTATGAAATCTGCAATTTCTACAGCTAGCACAGTCCCAAAACGTTCAAGCCTGGAAATTGTGTGTTCAGACTTTGCCAAACAGAAACCTTACATGGGTTTGATTAGAAGAGTCTCTTACTAGCCTAGAGGTAGGCGACTGCTGCTATGACCTCAGTCAGGGCCGTCTTTAACGCGGGGCAAAGAGGGCACTTGCCCCGGGCCCAGTCAAGGTTGTGGGGCCCAAAGCATCTGCCCCTTGAGCTCACTGCCCGCAGAAAATTGCCGATCGGATCGCATAGTATAATACGTTATGGCAGCAGGCTTCACTGGAAGTTGTGAGGCTGTGCGTACGGGTGCCTCACTCACGTCCAGGACATACGGGAAGAAAGCCAACTGAGGCAGACTGGCACGAGGAGAGGACTGACTGAGGCAGGTGAGAGCTGGGAGAAAATAAAATATAGTTTTTTTCATACTGATAAGTGAATGATAACTGGGCAATAAACAGGATTTAGAAAAAAATAAGGAAAGCTGGGGTTTTGTAGGCATCTAAATGACAACTTCCAGTCCAATGAATTTATAACAATATATTATTTATTTGTATGAAATTAATAAAATGATTGAATTGATTTTGTAAAAAATTACAACATGATTGTATATCTCCCTGAAAAGCTCACTCCATTTCTGTTCTGTCCTTCATATATATGTGAATAACATGATTGATAGAATTACAATGCATGATAGTAGAAAGCCATGATTAGACATAATTAACATGATTAGATAATCAGACTTAGCAGAGACATGATTATTGGTAATTTGACATGATACAGCGTTATTGAAGGTTTAACAGAGGAGGAGCCTAGTTTTCTCTCAACGTTTCGCGCTTAGGGGCGCTTCTTCAGGAGAGGGAGGTTGTCATTCCAATGGGTCAGTGTGTGGTCATCTCTGCAGGGCCGTCCAGGCACAGCACTTGGGTCACAGTCACCGAAGCAGATGAGGGGAGAGAGGCCCGGACCACGAATCCCACCCGGAGCAGCATAAACTGAGAGGCATCGAGGGTAGCCAAAAGTCCTGGAACTGCTTATTTCCCCGACCAGAACCGAGGGGTGTGCGTCTGTCAGGGACGTACTCAGCAGCGGCGTCTGCGCCGCAGATCCCGGCCCCTCCTCCAGCTCAGACGTCACAACTCGACGTCGCACTCCTCGGGCCGCCGAGTGTAGCCCCGCCCACTGACGGCGGCTCCCTCGGTAAAAGCGAGGTCAATGGATACTGTACGTTGAGCAATAGCTCTCCTACCCGCCTGCTGAACTGCCGCATCTCCCTACTCACAAGCCTGGAACTTCACAGGAGTTAAGTTGGACAGAATCTGAACCACCCTGCACGTCTCATCTCTGGACTGTGGCCAAAATACACTGCTGACAGCCTGACTAAAACCGCAAGTAACTGGGAGATTTAGACTGTGTTATTGTGCTGCTGGACTATATCGCCATCTGCTGGCGAGAGCTATACTGCACCCTCCTGTGATCTCCCCACTCAGCAGTAGTTACATTGTACATATGCTATATCCAGTGGTGTATTTAGGTTTCGTGCTGCCCTAGGCAAAACAAAACTCGGCACCCCCCCCCCTCCCCCCCATCTAACAAGACATTTTGCGTATTCTTTCAAGTCGCTGGATACAGCGTCTGACAGATTGCGCTATTAGGCCTTATTCACACTGCTAAGAGTCGGCTCGTACAAATCCGTGGGACGTGCACGGCCGTATTGGGCCGTTCCCGGGAAGGACAGGTGCTGCGTGTGATTTGTACGCAGCAGCCTGTTCTTCTCTATGGGAGGACGCAGCTGTACGCTCACCTGAACTGCACGTCCGTGTGGATGTCCGTACTCGTACACAGACAGGATGGATCCTATCTGCGTCCGAGCATGGACATCCGCACCAGCACGGATGTTTATGGGCCAACTCTGAAGGCCGTGACACACTGCACGCAAAGCCGTGCAGAGCGAAGCAAAGCTGTCCGGCACGGAGCTTTGCGTGCTGTGTGTGAGCTGAGTGCAGGCACATGATTGACTGCACCTTCAGCCAATCGGCTCCTGCATAACAACCAGCCAGACGTCGCATCGCAACATGCCGGTTTATACGCGCGAGCCGATTGGCTGAAGAGTAAATATTTCATCTCGGCACGCTCAGCTACGCGAGCTCTCGCAAGCTGAGGTGCCGAGGAGAAAATTACATGACACACTGGCGAAGGCAGCGCGCCACTGCTCCACACTGCTTCGCGTGCAGTGTGTCACAGCCTTAAGCAGTGTGAATGAGGCCTTAGTGTTGCAGGGAAGCCGGGTCTCAAGTGGGCTGTAAAGGATCTGGTGGGCACTGCAGGATGTCAGGCTGAGACCACCATAGACCTTGCAGTGGCCATCTGAGTTCCTGCAAACCCCACCAGAGACCCCCCAGAGCCCACCATAGACCTTGCACAGAGTCTTTAAGGTGGGCTGTGCATGATCTATTATGGGCTGTGGAGGGTCCCTTTCCCTAGACACATGCTGCTCTTCTTACCTGCAGCTCCCCAGCCTGCTTCCATTCTGCATCTTGCTTCCAGCCTGCATCTTACTTGAGCCGCCCGCAGCTTCCGCCGACTGGGGCCGTGTCTATCTCGGTCCCATCCCATCTGCAGCCGCGATGCTTCTTGGAGCCGCCATCCCATCTGCAGCCTCCACCGGCCCAGATCCGCGTCTTTCTGCAGCCGCCGAATATTCTTGGAGCGGCACCGCAGCCTCCGATGGCCGGGCCGCTTCTCCCTCGGCCCCGGGCCACGCCTCCTCATACACCCACCAGCTCACTGCCAGGCCCCCGTTAGCAGCCACCTGTTAAGGCAGCCGACGCTGCTTGATCTTGTGCGCCCGGCGCCTTGTTCGTCCCCAGCTTTCCTCTTTGCAGGGGGGCGAAAAATGCCGCTCCCCTGCAAAGTGCCGCTCCAGGCAAACACCTTGTTTGCCTCGTGGGGTAAATACGCCCCTGGCTATATCTTATGATACTACTTCACATAGATAACGCATTATAGATTGTTGCTGATCTTTCACTTACCCGCATTTATGTGTGCAATATTGTGGGAAATTAATTACCTTGTATACTGGAATACACTGGTAGTTTTACTTTTGTTTAAGTGGTATATGATGTTTGTGGGAGCTGCGCCCCCTCACCACACCTAAGAGGGTTACAGCAGCATCCCCAGCCTGAACCACTTCCTGATCCGATTGGGCTGGGCCCTGAGATCCATATCTGAGCTCCATAGGCAGTGGGTAGAGCATTACAGATTGACTGAACCCGTTAAAATGGAGCAACCGGATCTTACAAATCATGTCATTGGGCTCACTCAGAGAGTATATGACCTATCTAAAACGGTCACCAACCTCCACCTTGAAAACCAAAAATTGCGTACATACATCACAGATAAATTAGTCGCAAAAGCTCTTCATAACGATGGGCCGGAACCGAAGGTCAGCCCTCCTGACCTGTTCTCGGGGGAACGTAGCTATTACCGAGACTTCATTAGTGCCTGCAAACTGATGTTTGCCTTAAAACCCAAGACCTACCCAAACGATGGAGTAAAAGTAAGGACCATGATCTCCTACCTGCGGGGTGAACCTCGGGCTTGGGCAAATACATACCTCGAGAGGGAGGATCCCATCCTCGAATCTCTTCACAGATTTATCCAAGAGATGTCCCTTCTCTATGAGGACACCAGCAAGCAGCTTACAGCTGAGATGGCCATCCGCAGTCTTAAACAGGGAAGACGCCCTGTAGAAGATTACATTGCGGAATTTAAAAGATGGACTATCGACACAGAATGGAATGAGATCAGCCTGAGGAACCAGTTCCGCTTAGGTCTTTCAGACGCACTAAAAGATGAATTGGCCCGAGCTGACCTCCCCACTACTCTGGACGGCCTCATCCAATCGGCAGTATCTATCGATCGCGGACTAAGAGAGCGAAGAGCAGAACGTGCCTGTAACGGCTCCCGGCGGCTCACCCATGTGACGTCACGGACGCGCCGCGGGGTTCCGCCCCCGGGCCGATGACGTCACGTGGCTCCGCCCCCTCCTGCTCTTCAGCCGGAATCTTTCTCTTGTCTGGCGTTCCAGCAATCAATGCGGACACCAGACCTTCACTGGCCTCTCAGCACAGCGGAGCCTCTCTACCATACCTCTCCTCACAGAGCCTTCACATCCCCTCGCAGCTCGAGCAGATCCTTGGCAGTACTCTGCAGCCTCTTCATGCAATCAGAGACTCACTGGTCTATGGAGAGGATCAGCTCCCTTAGAAACAACTAACTGCAAGTATACTGTGTAGCTCTCCACTGCCATCCGGTGGTAAATCATTGGCGGTGCTTGTTGTATAACCAGGGACTGTGAACTGTGACTGAGTTGCTATACTGTCAGAACTTTGATACTAATTACTAGCAAAAGTGGATTGTGAAATTAACTGACCGTTATTGTGTATATCGCTCCTAGCATTACAATAACCTATCCGCCTGCCAGGTGCAGCGCTGTATACTCACCTGCTTGATAACCTCCAAATAGTAATTGCTCCGCTATTACTCTTTCTCATACCCTGCTTACCACACCACCTCCGTTACCTGCATTATATAACCTACTGCTCAAGAAGACAAGAGACTCGTAGGGATCACGTTAGTTACTAGGGCCAGACAGGTAAATTACTCTTGGGAGATTGGTGCAATGATGCGCAACACCTAGTGGCAAGATTCATTGCTGCACAATACCTGTAGGTCTCGGGTGTGTGAGGCGGAACGGGGTTCCGCAGCTGAGCTCCACAGACTCCCTTAGTTAGGGTGTTATAGATTGCTGGAACCCTTTTGAAATGGAGCCAGCGGACTACCGTTCCCACATGGTTGCCTTCAGTCAACGGTTGGAAGCCCTTAGTGTGAAAGTCACTGAAGTTCAGGCCGAAAATATGACGCTCAGGGCTTTTATATCAGAGAACATTCCAAACAGAGCTCCTCCCCCTGAGCCGTCAGAACCCAAGATCAGCCCCCCTGACCTCTTCTACGGGGACAGAAAAACCTATAGAGCGTTTATTTCAGCGTGCAAATTGATGTTCCATCTAAAACCTAGAACATACGGTACCGATCAGATCAAAGTATGCACCACCATTTCCTACTTGAGGGGTGAACCGCGGGCATGGGCCAACACCTTCCTCGAGAAGGAAGACCCAATCTTGAATTCCTTCAGTGGATTTTGCGAGGCCATGTCTCTATTATATGATGACCCCTGCAAGCAGATTTCGGCAGAGTCAGCCCTACGCTCGCTTAAACAAGGCAAAAAACCCGTGGAGGATTACAATGCTGAATTTAAGCGGTGGGCGAATCCGAATGGAACGACATTAGCTTACGCAACCAATTCCAGTTGAGGTTAGCTGAGTCTGTGAAGGATGAATTGGCCCGAACTGAGCTCCCCTCCTCTCTGGAAGCTCTCATAAAGTTGTCCATATCTATAGACAGACACATGAGGGAAAGGAGGGCAGAGAAAGCCACGGGAATGCCGTTCTTCCCCCAGAAAACCCCGTTCCCGGAGAAAGCAGTCCCTATGGACATCGGAACACTCAGAGGGCCTCTCTCGCAGGCAGAGAGGACTCGCAGGAGGAATCTACAGCTTTGCATGTACTGCAGAGAAAAGGATCATGCTGTAGAGTCTTGTCCACTCCTCAAGAGAAGAGCTCCGGGTGAGTGTTGTCCTTCGTCCAAAATATTAACCACTAATCCACAGGCAACTAACTACTGCAACCTTGATCTGATTTTACAGTGGGATCAACAAAGGCTACCCCTTAACGTTATGCTCGACACAGGTGCCTGTGGAAATTTCTTGGATGAATCTGTAATCCGTAGGAATAAAATACCGATAATCAAAAAAGCCAGTCCTGTGTTGGTGCGAGTTATTGATGGGACCACACTTCCATCAGGGCCGATCGTGTACCAGACTCAGCCCCTTCTGATGCTTACTCAGGTAGACCATGTAGAGTTTGTTACCTTTGATGTCATTCCATCTCCTCACTTCCCAGTGATACTGGGAATGCCCTGGTTGTGCCTGCATCAGCCCACCTTCCTGTGGGACACCTCCACCATAGCCCTTGATTCCCGCTTCTGCCAAGCTACTTGTCGCACTTCTGCTTCAGTAATGCATCTGACCGACCCTCTGCCTGCCGTTCAGAAACCGGCAGTGCCTGAACCCTACCGAGACTTCTCTGATGTGTTTAATGAGAAGAATGCGGAGTCCCTTCCTCCACATAGACCATATGACTGCCCTGTAGACCTACTACCCAACTGTAAACTCCCCTTCGGCAGGATCTACCCCCTCTCGGAGCCCGAACTTAGTCACCTTAAGGAGCACCTCGATGAAAACCTGAGAAAGGGGTTCATCCGTCCTTCTTCATCCTCTGCCGCTTCCAGCATGTTTTTTGTGAAGAACAAGGACGGGTCCCTACGTCCCATCATTGATTACAGCAAATTGAACTGGGTTACGGTCAAAAATAGGTACCCTTTGCCCCTTATACCCGAGCTGTTAGAAAGACTACAGAGGGCTACCGTGTTCACCAAACTAGACCTGAGGGGGGCGTACAACCTTATCAGCATTAGGTCCGGTGACGAGTGGAAGACTGAGTTTAGGATGAGGTACGGGTTGTATGAGTATCTGGTAATGCCAATCGGGCTTTGTAACGCCCCAGCCACATTTCAGTACTTCATAAATGATATCTTTAGGGACTTACTGGATGTGTGCGTAGTAATCTACTTAGATGACATTCTCATATACTCTAACAACCTTAGCGAACACCGCAGACATGTCCGGTGGGTGTTGGCAAGACTACGCATACATAACCTTTATGCCAAATTAGCGAAATGCCTTTTCGAGACCTCTTCCATCTCATTCTTGGGGTACATAGTCTTCCCAGAGGGTCTTCAGATGGATCCCAACAAGATAGAGAGCGTACTGAACTGGCCCATTCCGCATTCCAGAAAGGCGGTACAGCGCTTCCTCGGATTTGCTAATTTCTACAGAAAATTCATCCGCAACTTCTCAGCTATAGCAAAGCCTCTGACTCGATTGACAGGGACCGCCTCTCATTTCTGTTGGAATCCTCAGGCACAGCAGGTCTTTAACGATCTGAAGGACCAATTTACCAGAGCACCTATCCTCCGACTCCCAGATCCCCTCCTGCAGTATACCTTGGAGGTTGACGCCTCGCAATTGGCGATCGGCGCCATCCTGTCCCAAAGAGCATCGCCTCTACTACCGTTGCATCCAGTTGCGTTTTACTCCCGCTCTCTAACGCCTGCGGAGATTAACTACTCAGTGGGAGAGAAGGAGTTGTTGGCCATCAAGGCTGCTCTAGAGAACTGGAGACATCTCCTCGAAGGCTCTGCTGTTCCAATCCTCATTTACACCGACCATCAAAACCTCCAGTTCATCCAAAAGAGCAAAACCCTATCCGCCAGGCAAGTACGCTGGGCTTTTTTCTTTGAACGCTTCGACTTCTCTATCACCTATAGGTCTGGTTCACGGAATGGAAAAGCGGACTCACTCTCTAGGAAGGACGAACCTTCCACAGCGCTACCTCCTCCTGCACCCATCATTCCTCCCGGGAAGTTTAGCAATGCTGCCATTTCCCTGAAGGAACAGATAAAGGAGGCTTTGGGGTCTGACCCCTGTCCAGCGCACCTGCAGCCAGACGAAGAAGGGTTCTGGTACCGGAAGAACCAACTATATGTTCCTCCCACACTTTGCTGCAAGATACTACAGTATTGCCATGACAACCCTCTCGCGGGACACCCCGGAGTTCAGAAGACGCTCCATCTGCTCCGCCGTCATTTCTGGTGGCCCCAAATGAAGAAGACAGTCACTGATTATGTGACGACTTGCAAAACCTGTGTTCGTGCCAAACATACAGTACGTCCAAGCCTCCTGTCACGCCTGTCAGTGATTTGGGGTTTGTGGATCACAACTGCGGAGGCTTCTCAGGCGGGAAACCTGGTTTCACTCTCAGTCTTAAGGGAGAGTTAGGGTTACAAGCATCACAGCCTCAAAATAACAAATATGTGGTTCAGAGGGGGTTATTCCTTCATAAGCCCTCCCCGTAAGCACCAGAAGTCAATCTAGGAGTTTACTGAGTACAGGTCAGGATGAGAGCACCGAAAGCAATACAGGCTATAAATGAGGCTCCAGCTAGAAGTAAAGCATTATATGCAAGTCCACAATGGCATTCAGTATCTATGGCAGGTGTGCACATGTAGAGAGTACTTGCGGTTGTGGTGGAGGAGAAGATGGAAGGAGCTGGGGGTCCTTTGGGAGTCCGGTCCGTAGGTGCGTGGCTGGAAGGCACAGGCTGGTGGTTATGGAGGGTCCCAGGAGACAGCAGGCGTTCTGGCTCAATAGTGGAACGCCATGCTGTCTCATCTGGGCGTTTATATAGGGCTATGGAGAGGGGGAGGAGCCGCGGCACGCAACGGCGCACTTCCGCGTTCCACGATGGAACGCACTCGGCCCGCGACCCGGAAGTGACGAGCGTGCACTCCACCATGGAACGCAAGCGGCCGAGAGGAAGAGCGGCTGGCTGCGGCGTCACCCATCCCTGCTATAGCTGACGGCGGCGGCCGTTACACCTCCCTACGGCCTACTACTCAGTCTCCCTATTCTGGAGGGTCCATGGCAGGCGGTTTCAGTCGACTTTATAGTCGATCTCCCGCCTTCCGACGGCCATACCACCATTCTAGTGGCCGTAGACCTCCTCACCAAAATGGCTCATTTCATTCCTCTAAAGAAAACTCCTACGGCCTCCGAGACCGCGGAAGCCCTCACGGGTTAAGTCATCAGACTACACGGTATCCCGAAAACCCTCATCTCAGATAGGGGCTCCCAGTTCATCTACAAATTCTGGAGCGCCCTTTGTTCCAGATTACAGATCGATCATAGGATGTCGAGTGCGTACCACCCTCAGACTAACGGGCAGACGGAGAGAATCAACCGATGCCTTGAACAATACATTCGTTGCTACTGCACCCACTTACAAGATGATTGGCTATCGCTGCTTCCGCTGACGGAGTTTGCATACAACAATTCACCCAGCTCCACCACGGGTCTACCCCGTTCTTCTCCAACTACGGGTTTCACCCCTCCTTCATCAATCCACAGACACTTCCATCAAACAACCCTGCTACCGAGGATTACTTCCACCAACTTCAGCACACCTCTGGACTTCTCAGGAGTAACTTCGAGAAAGCCAACAGCGACAGAAACATTACTACGACTTGAGGAGGCAGCAAGCCCCTCCGTACAAGGTCGGTGATCTGGTCTGGCTCTCGACCAGGAATCTTAAGCTTGGTACTCCCGCCAAGAAGTTCAGTTCCTTGTTTATAGGTCCTTTTCCCATTGGGGCCGTCATCAACCCAAATGCTGTTCGCCTCGTTCTACCTCCGGACCTCTGGATACACCCCACTTTCCATGTGTCTCTCTTGAAGCCTCACGTTGCTGACCCGTTCCCGTCGCGCAGACCTTCACTGGCTCCTCCGATTACGGTTGGTGATCAGGTCGAGTATGAGGTGGAGGCAATACTCGACGCCCGTCGGGTTCGAAGGTGGCTTCAGTATCTAATTCGCTGGAAGTCATACGGTCCACAGGAGGACTCCTGGGAGGATGCTTCTGAGGTTCACGCCCCCTTGCTTGTTCGCAGGTTTCATGCACGCCATCCCACGAGGCGTTCTACCCACGGAGTGGGTATCATTGGCAGGGAATACTGTAACGGCTCCCGGCGGCTCACCCGTGTGACGTCACGGACACACTGCGGGGTTCCGCCCCCGGGCCGATGACGTCGCGCGGCTCTGCCCCCTCCTGCTCTTCAGCCGGAATCTTTCTCTTGTCTGGCGTTCCAGCAATCAATGCGGACGCCAGACCTTCACTGGCCTCGCAGCACAGGGAGCCTCTCTACCATACCTCTCCTCACAGAGCCTTCACATCCCCTCGCAGCTCGAGCAGATCCTTGGCAGTACTCTGCAGCCTCTTCATGCAATCAGAGACTCACTGGTCTATGGAGAGGATCAGCTTCCTTAGAGACAACTAACTGCAAGTATACTGTGTAGCTCTCCACTGCCATCCGGTGGTAAATCATTGGCGGTGCTTGTTGTACAACCAGGGACTGTGAACTGAGTTGCTATACTGTCAGAACTTTGATACTAATTATTAGCAAAACTGGATTGTGAAATGAAATGACCGTTATTGTGTATATCGCTCCTAGCATTACACTAACCGATTCGCCTGCCAGGTGCAGCGCGGTATACTCACCTGCTTGATAACCTCCCAATAGTAATCTATTACTCTTTCTCATACCCTGCTTACCACACCCTCTCCGTTATCTGCATTATATAACCTACTGCTCAAGAAGACAAGAGACTCGTAGGGATCACGCTAGTTACTAGGGCCAGGTAAATTACTCTTGGGAGATTGGTGCAATGATGCGCAACACCTATTTGCGAGATTCATTGCTGGACAATACCTGTAGGTCTCGGGTGTGTAAGGCGTAACGGGGTTCCGCAGCTGAGATCCATAGCCTCCCTTAGTTAGGGTGTTATAGTGCCACAGGGTTCTCCCCAACAACCGGTAAGGTGGTCCGCGAGTCGTCTGAGGAACCGATGGAGATTGGTGCTGTGATGGTCCTTGGAATACTTTATCTCCTGGGACTTCTGTGTCATTATACATATCGGACCAATCGCTGCTTGCCCTGTTTCAAGTCCTCCTTTGCATGGCGGAGAGGACCTAGGTGAGGACTGGAGGATAGTTTGCAGTTGACCAATAGGAAGGTGGTCGCTTGGGCCACCTTCAAACACTTGGATTGGGGCTCAGGGGAGCGACAAGTGCGAGTGGGGTTACTACGTGAGTTACCCGCGGAAGTACTTTTGGGGAACGATTTGGGGCATTTAACTTCCTCATATGCTCCAGAGACCGCCATGGCCGTGACCACCCGACGAAAGAGCCAACTTCAAGGCAACTCCACTCCAATGGGGGCCCAGGTAACACCAAATCCTCCTACGTTACCCCGACTTGACAACCCCGTGT